>NC_091183.1:19172907-19265407 GCF_040958095.1 Procambarus clarkii
ATTGGTCTTGAAGCCCAACACTAAGCTAGCAGTTATTCAGTTACATTATTAATTAACCGCTATCCACTAACATATTATGGAGGAGTACATTAAAGTGACTGTCCACACCAGCCTCTACAACACCAAGACTATTTTTAGGTAGCGTTTCAGTACATGGTTCACACAGCTCAACAAAGGTAGTGCTCTTAAAGTATTCAGTATTTGAGATAGTCTACATGGAAGGCATCGAACCCAAACGCGAAAATGGGCCGTATTCAGGTTAATAAATGACGCTGCCTCCGACGAGCAACCTATACAACAGCACCCATACCCAAGATGTAGATTATTAAAGTTACAATCTCACCTGGCAGCTCTAGCGTCCACAGAAGAGCTAGTACAGAGGTCTGTAGAGCTCCGATGTATATTTCCGTTAACCAGCGTGACAGTCCCTCAAACACCAGACTACACAAGGTTCCTTCGGTACTCCCTACATTCATTCGGGACACTGCAACTCCTGCAGAGAACTTTGGCACCCAAGTCAATTTAAATATTTAAAAACATTTCATATGCATTATGATAAAATGTCTACATCCCGTGTATGCACGGGACCATTGTTAATGTAATTTAGCAGAGTGGGTGATTGTAACAAAATAGGGTGTTTACATGTACGTCAGTTTTGTCCATTGCTGAATCAAACTTTAAATTTTGAAAGCTAACAGCAAAATCATATTTAACTGAACCGTAAATTTCCTACAGTAATCTATGTTGTGCATTTGCTGGAATGTATGGCAAACATATCGTTTCCAGCCTATACGGTATGTCCTAAATCCATACAAAACCTTGTTTAACATTTACCAAGACAAGCTCTACATTTAGAAAATAAAGAAAACAGTTATTGTTTATTATTTAAATTATAACTCTTGAATTGCATTAATAATAAACTTGAGAACAAAGTCTTGACACTACACTAACACTGCCATAACACAACTTACCTCAGAATACCGTGACGGGTGAAGGTGTACTGGTCAACACACTACACTAACACTGCCATAACACAACTTACCTCAGACTACCGTGACGGGTGAAGGTGTACTGGTCAACACAGTACATTAACACTGCCATAACACAACTTTCCTCAGACTACCGTGGCTGACTACTAGTCAGCAGTGGTCATCGTCCCCACTCTCTCCCTCCACTTCCCTACTCTCTCAACTGCCTATTTAGATCAGTGCGAAGCAGTGGCCAGATTCACAAAGCAATTACGCAAGTACTTACGAACGTGTACAACTTTCCACAATCTTTAACACCTTTGGTTACATTTATTAAACATTTTCAATTATAAAAATTCCCAATCAACTGTTGTTATTGTTATTAACAGCCTCTTGGTGCTTCGGAGCTCATTAACTGTTTAGTAATTGTAAACAAAGTCGCCAAAGATTGAGAAAAGATATGCAAGTTCGTAAGTGCTTCTGTAACTACTTCGTGAATCTGGCCTCAGCACCCCGGTCTCAACTTGTCCTCGACTCAAGTCCATTACCTCCAGTCAGCCCGTCCTCCAAACAAAGACCCAAAAGTGATTCCATGCACCCGCCAAACCCCCTGTTTATGAATGGAAAACGGTTTACACACGACTCACAACTGATTTCGTTCGAACACTTCAGGAACAAATGCTTCACTGACGAATTTTGTTCGAACCACAACGCTGTAAATGCTTCACCCACGTACTACAAATACAAATAATCGGCAACGGATCCTAAACACCTAACCTAACCTAACCTATGCCTATATATGCACAATATGCTAATATATTATAATATTGTTTATATTTGAGAAAATTTCCATTTTGAATGAACAGCATGCACAAAATTATAAAAGCGTCTGTGTGGGTCGATCGCTGGATGGAATGGACTTGAGTCGAGGACGGGTTGTTGGTTTCATCATCAAAAACCAAATACTTGCTAATCCACCAACCAGTTTATGAATGGAAAAACGCTCAACACACGACTCACAACTGATCGCTTTCGAACATTTTTTTTAACTGTTCTTCGCTGATTCAGCTGTCCTCCAAACAAAGACCCAAAAGTGATTCCATGCACCTGTCACACCCCCTGTTTATGAATTAAAAGCGGTTTACACACGACTCACAACTGCTGACGTTCGAGCACCTCTGGAACAAATGCTTCACTGATGAATTTTGTTCAAACCACAGCACTATAAACAGCCCGTCCTCCAAACAAAGATCCAAAAGTGATTCCATGCACCCGCCAAACCCCCTGTTTATGAATGAAAAGCTGTTTACACACGACTCACAACTGCTGACGTTCGAACATATTCGGAAAAAGTGCTTCACTGACGAATTTTGTTCGAACCACAACGCTGTAAATGCTTCACCCACGTACTACAAATACAAATAATCACCAACAGAACCTAAACACCTAACCTAACCTATGCCTTTTTATGCACAATATGCTAATATATTATAATATTAATTTATACTTGAGAAAATTCCCATTTTGAATGAACAGCATGTTAAAATACAGTGGTTCCTCGGAATACGAGTGACCCTGTATACGAGTTTTTCACAATACGAGTAGGATTTGCTCGAAAAAATTACATCGGAATACGAGAGTTGCCTCGAAAGATGAGTGTGTTGATATGTGTACAGGTCGACCTAGCACGTGGTGACACGGCGGTAGCCCCTCAGTTTACCAGTGGCCTCGCGCCCAGTGACTATCACGTCTGAATTCTTCACCAGGATTTAAAGTGTTTTGTTGGGTTTTTAGCCATTTGACCATAAAAGTTGTTATTATATATATCACACCATGGGTCCAAAGAAAGCCAGTGGTAAGGATCAAGTCAAGAAATCGGATGTGAGGATGACAATTGATGAAAAATAAGAGATCATTCGGTAGCATGAAAATGGTGCACGTGTTGTAGAACTTTATAGGCAGTACAACAAATCCACGTCAACGATATGCACTATACTTGGCAAGAAAAAGGACATTATGCCTTTTGCCACTTTGCTAAAGTGGCAAAAGGCGCAATAACAATCACGAAACAAAGACCACAAATACTTGAGGAAGTGGAAAAGTTGTTATTAATTTGGATACTCACCAAGGAATTAGCGGGTGATAGTGTTTTAGAGGCCATCATTTGTGAGAAAGTCAGGGTATTGCATATGACTTTGTAAAGAAACCCCTGGAATGAGAGCAGATACGATAGATTTTAAGGCAAGCAGGGGATGGTTTGAAAATTTTGGAAAAAGAAGTGTTATTCATAGTGTTGCAAGGCATGAGGAGGCTGCCAGCTCAGAGAAACCAGCGACTGAAAGATTTAGTGAAGAATTTAAAGAGTTTGCAGAGGCTGAAGGATACCTACCGCAACAAGTGATGAGACAGGCCAGTTCTGGAAAAGATTACCTAAGAGGACATACATTACCAAGGAGGAAAAATCATTGCCCGGACACAAGCCTATGAAAGATAGGTTTATGCTTGTGCTGTGTTCAAATTCGAGTGGCGAATTGAAAATTAAACCCTTGCTTGTGCATCATTCTGAAAATCCAAGGGTTTTCAAACAGCATAAAATGCAGAAAACACAAATGTGTGTGATGTGGAGGGCTAATAAAAAGGCATGGGTGACTAGGATTTTTATTTTCGGAGTGGGTGAATGAAGCGGTGTGCCCTGCCATAGAAAATTGTCTGCAGGAGAAACATTTGCCACTCAAGGCCCTGCTTCTCCTCGACAATATTCCTGCTCATCCTCCAGGCTTGGAAGATGAATTGTTGCACAGATACAGTAATTTTCTCACAGTAAAGTTCCTTCCACTCCTCACCACTCCTCTAATTCAGCCTATGGATCAGAAAATCATAGCGAATTTTAAGAAACTTTATGAAAGGGCACTTTTCCGGAAATGTTTTGAAGTGACTGAAGCCACTAAACTCACCCTCAAAGACTTCTGGAAAGACCATTTTAACATTTGTAGTGCTTTAAAACTCGTTGACAGAAGCCAGGCAAGAAATGATTCGAAGAACCCTAATCTCTAGCTGGAGAAAATTGTGGCCTGAATGTGTGACAGAACTAAACTTTGAGAGGGTTGAGCCAGTGAATGATGTGCCTATTGTTGAGGAAATCATTACTCTGGGCCGGCAAATGGGCTTGAAATTGGAAGGTGCTGATGTGGAGGAGTTGGTGGAAGAACTGACCACCGAAGAACTCCAAGCACTTCAAAAGGAACAGCAAGAAGACTCAGCTGAGGATGTTTCTCTAGTGGAGGAGGATGAGGCAGCAGTGAATGTCCCTTCCGCAACCATTAGGAAGTGGTGTCAGATGTGGGAAGAAATGCAAACTTTTATTGATACGACTCACCTTGAGAAAGCAACAGTAGGCCGTTGCATTAATCTTTTCAATGACAATGTGATGCCTCACTACAGAAACATTTTGCGAAGAAGGGAAAAACAATCATCAATGGACCGCTTTGTTGTGAGAAAATCGAGCAGTGAGCCACAACCAGGACCTAGTGGTATGCAGGCAAAACGTGCCAGAGAATGCACTCCAGAGAGGTCCTCACTGCCTGATATTATAATGGAAGGGGACTCCCCCTCCAAACAGTAACACCTCTCCTCCTCCCTCTCCTCACCATTTTCCATACGCCAACAGCAGTCATCAGCAAGGGTAAGTAATAACTTGAACATACTTTGGTAGTGTAGATTTCGATGAATTAGGTATAAAATTTAGTTTGAAGTCAGTATTTTGGGAAGTCAGGAACGGATTAATTCATTTCCCATTATTTCTTATGGGGAAATTAGCTTCGTATTACGAGGTTTAGGATTTCAAGCTGTCTCCAGAAATGGATTAAACTTTTGAACCGAGGTACCTCTGTATATGAATGCGTCTGTGGGGTTGACCGCTGAATGTAATGGACTTGAGTCGAGGACGGGTTGCTATAAATGCTTCACACACGTATTACAAATACAAATAATCAGCAACATAACCTAAACACCTAACCTAACATAACCAGTGCCTAAATATGCACAATATGCTAATATATCATTATAATAATTAATATTTGAGCGATGTTCTGTTTCGAATGAACAGAATGTTAAAATTTATGAAAGCGTCTTTTGGGTCGACCGCTGGATAAAATGGACTTGATCTGAAGAAGGGTTGCATCTTCATAAACAAAGACCAAAGTCCATTCCATGCACCCACCAAACCCCCTGTTTATGAACTAAAAACAGTATATGCACGACTCACAACTGATGGCGTTCGAACAATTCCGGAACAAGTGTTTCACTGACGGTATTTGTTCGAACTACAACTCTTGTAAATGTTTCACCCACGTACTACAAATACAAATAATAGCCAACAGAACAAAAACACCTAACCTAACCTAACCTAAATAAGCACAGTATTCTAATACATAACAATATTTATTTATATATGAGAAAAATCGTACTTTGAATGAATAGTATGTTAAAAGGTATGAATGAGTCTTTGGGGTCGACCGCTGGATGGAATGGACATCTGTGGGAAATTTATTTCCCTCAAATAAACTCTTTACAAGCCTAGAGGTTTTGGATTTATTCTACTAAACTGAAACAAATCGGTTAATATAATCTATATATTAATGATTAAAAACGGATTAAATTCAGCGGATTATATATAAAATAGACTAGCTTAGCTGTCTTAGTAGACTGTAGGTGTTGTCAAGAGACAATAGACCCGTGTGGTGCGCCTGAGCCCCGTCTCCCTCGTGGACAGTGAGGCTGTTGGCGTCGTCTCGTGTAGCTTGATGTACCGGTGTATTACATGCTGCTAATATATCATGCCGTCACAACCTCAACCTGCCGAAATGATACATTATAACATATGCAAACAGCATCGTTACAGCAGAAATCACACTGAAACTTGTTATTAATTATATTGGGCACTCACTCGTTCCGGGTTGTTGTCTTGCAGTATAACCCGCATACACTTACCTATACTATGTGGCCACACTATACTTAGACTGTGTTATACCGCATACACGACACTTGTCAATGTTTGAGCCAGGTCGTTGTGGAGAACAGCAACACAATATCCCCAAAATTGAGACCTGCAACAATAGACAACTCCACTTTCTGGAGTGACGTGTACAGATGTGCACTTCATAGTACAGGTGTGCATTTCATAGTACAGGTGTACACTTCATAGTACAGATGTACACGTCATAATAAAAGTGTACACGTCATAGAACATGTCTACACATCATAGTTCAGGTGTACACTACAAAGGTCAGGTGTACACTACTTAGTACAAGTGTACATGTCATAGTACGGGTGTAGACGTCATAGAACGGGTGTACATGTCATAGTACAGGTGTACATGTTATTGTAGAAGTGTACATGTCACATTACAGGTGTACAGATGCATATGTCATAGTACAGGTGTACATGTCATAGTACAGGTGTACATGTCATAGTACAGGTGTACATGGTATTATACAGGTGTATATATAGTACAGGTGTTCATGTCATAGTAAAGGTGTACTCGTCATAGTACAGGTGTACACGTCAAAGTACAGGTGTACACGTCAAAGTACAGGTGTACATATCATCGTACAGGTGTATACGTCATAGTACAGGTGTACAAGTCATAGTACAGGTGTACATGTCATAGTACAGGTGTACACATCATAGTACACGTGTACACATCACAGTACAGTTGTACACATCACAGTACCACAGTACATAGTAAAATAGTACTATGAGTAGCTTTCCAAGCCCTTGGAATAATGAAGTGTACCTTCGACTTACGAAAAAGAAGGTGGTGATGCAATTATTTAAATCTCTTGTGCGCCCCATTTGGATTACTGTACTCAAGCATGGAGACTTCATCTTTAGAAGGCTATAGCTGCTCTGGAGAAAGTGCAACACCTGGCAACAAAAATAATTCCAGAGTTAAGTCAACTAACATATCAGGAACGGTTGAGGGCCACAGGGCTAACAACACTGCAAACCAGACATGACAGGGTGGATCTCAGTGAAACTTGGAGTACGTTGATCCGGATTAATATTTTTTTCAAAAAGTTAGATGTAAAACAAACAAAGATCAACCGCTTGGAGAACAACAAGCCACAATCTCGGACTGAGAACAGGAGATGCTTTTTAACCCAAAGGGTTAATAAGTCATAGAACCGCCTACCCGTGGAAGCCGTAAATGCAAAAACTCTGTTAAGATTTAAAATTTACCCGGAAAAGATCTAGGAAAAATGCTAGGACCGTCGACAAGCAGCCAAATTTCTGTCCTCGTCGAGGCTACTATGGTTAGTGGCCCTCAGGTAAATCAGGTAAATGTCATAGTACGAGTGTACATGTCATAGTACGGGTGTACATGTCATAGTACGGGTGTACATGTCATAGTACAGGTGTACATGTCACAGTACGGGTGTGCATGTCACAGTACGGGTGTGCATGTCACAGTACGGGTGTACATGTCATAGTACAGGTGTACATGTCACAGTACAGGTGTACATGTCATAGTACAGGTGTACATGTCACAGTACGGGTGTACATGTCATAGTACAGGTGTACATGTAATAGTACAGGTGTATATGTCATAGTACAGGTGTACATGTCACAGTACGGGTGTACATGTCATAGTACAGGTGTATGTGTCACAGTACAGGTGTACATGTCATAGTACGGGTGTACATGTCATAGTACAGGTGTACATGTCATAGTACGGGTGTATATGTCATAGTACAGGTGTACATGTCTTAGTACGGGTGTACATGCCATAGTACAGGTGTATGTGTCACAGTACAGGTGTACATGTCATAGTACAGGTGTACATGTCATAGTACGGGTGTACATGTCACAGTACGGGTGTACGTGTCACAGTACAGGTGCACATGTCATAGTACGGGTGTACATGTCACAGTACAGGTGCACATGTCATAGTGCGGGTGTACATGTCACAGTACAGGTGTACATGTCATAGTACGGGTGTACATGTCATAGTACGGGTGTACATGTCACAGTACGGGTGTACATGTCATAGTACGGGTGTACATGTCATAGTACGGGTGTACATGTAATAGTACGCGTGTATATGACATAGTAAAGGGGTAGATGTCATAGTAAATGTGTACATGTCAGAGTACTTGTGTACATGTCAAATTACATGTGTTCATGTCATACATAGTACATATGTACATGTTATAGTACATGTCATAGTACATGAGTACGTGTCACAGTTCAGAAGAACATGTCATAGTACATGTGTATTATATCATAGTACAGGTGTAAATGTCAAAGTACAGTTGTAAATGTTATAGTAAGGGTGTACATCCCATTTGTAGAGTTTCACTATGTAACTACTCTATACTCTAGGATAGTTGCATAAATGTCCAGGTGCCTTATTATATCTAGATTTTCACAAATTATGTAACTCTTCAGATAGCCTAGGAGAGCTGTATAAATGAGAAGGTACCTTAAAATCACACAGCTAGCTCTTGACACACTATGTAATCCTTCATATAGTCTAGGGCAGCTGTATAAATGTTCTGTTACCTTAGTATCACACATCAAGCTCTTGACACACTACATAATCCTTCATGTAGTCTTGGGCAGCTGTATAAATGACCCTTTACCTTAATATCACACAGCTAGCTCTTGACACACACTACTTAACCCTTCGTATGGTCTAGGTAGCTACATAAATGTCCACGAACTTTAGTATTACGCAGCTACCTCTTGACATACACTATGTAAACCATCATATAATCTAGAGTGGATGAATAAATCACCAGGTACCCAAGTATCACACAGATAGCTCTTTTCACACACTATGTAATCCTTTATATAGTCTAGAACAGTTGTATAAATGTCCATGTACGTTAGTATCTAACAGCTAGCTCTTGACACACACTATGTTACCGATCATATAATCAAGGGCAGTTGTATAAATGCCCAGGTACCTTAATGTCACACAGATAGCTCTTGACACAAGCTATGTAACCCTTCATATAGTCTATCACAGCTGTATAAATGTCCAGGTACCTTAGTATCACACAGCTATCTCATGACACACACTATGTAACCCATTATATAGTCAAGGGCAGCTATATAAAAGCGCAGGTACCTTTGTATCACACAGTTAGCTCTTTTCACGCACTTTGTAACCCTCTATATAGTATAGATCAGCTGTATTAATGTCCTGGTACCTTAGTATAACAAATCTAGCTATTTTCACACAATACAGAACCCTTCATATAGTCCAGGGAACTTGTATAAATGTCCAGATACTATAGTATCTAATAGCTAGTTTTTGACATACACTATGTAACCACTCATATAGTATAGTGCAACTATATAAATGTCCTGGTTCCTTAGTATTACACAGCTAGCTCTTGACACACACTATGTAACCTTTCACATAGTCTAAGGCAGCTAAATAAATGTCCAGGTACCTTAGTATCACACATCAATTTCTTGACACTCACTATGTAACCCCTTCATAGTCTCGAGCAATTGTATAAATCTCCAAGTATTTGAGTATCACACAACTAGCTTTTGACACACACAATGTAACCCTTCATAAAATCTAGTTTCAGATGTATAAGGGTCCAGGTACGTTAGTATCACAAAGCCAGCTCATGACACACACTATGTAACCCATCATATTGTCTAGGGCAGCTTTATAAATGTCCAGGAACCTTAGTAACACCAAGCTAGCTCTTGACACACTGTGTAACCCATCATATAGTATAGGGCAGCTGTGAAGATGTTCAGGTACCATTGTAGTATCACAAATCAAGCTCTTGACACACACTTTGTAACCCTTCATATAGTCTAGCGCAGCTGTGTAAATTTTCATGTACTTTAATATCACACAACTAACTCTTAACATACAATATGTAACCCTTCCAATAGTCTAGGGCAGATGAATAAATGACCAAGTACCTTAGTATCACACAGCTAGCTCTTTTCATACACTTTGTAACTCTTTATATAGTTTAGACCAGCCGTATAAAGGGCCCGGTACCTTAGTATAACAAATCTAGCTCTTTTCAAACACTACACAACCCTTGATATAGTCCATGGCAGATGTTTAAATGTCCTGGTATCTTAGAGTCACACAACTTGCTCAAGACACACACTATGTAACCCTTTATAAAGTCTATGGAAGCGGTATAAATGTTCAGGTGCTTAAGTACCACACATCAAACTCTTGACACACACACACAATGTAACTCTTCATATAATCAAGGGCAGCTGCATGAATGTCTAGGTACCTTAGTATCACAGAGCTAGCTCTTTTCGCACACTATGCAACCCTTCATATAGTCTAGGGCAGCTGTATAAATGTCCAAGAACCTTAAATGTCAGGTTGTAAATGTAACCCATCGTATTGTCTAGGGCATCTGTAAAGATGTCCAGGTACCTTAGTATCACAGAGCATCCTCATGACACACAATGTAACCCTTCATATAGTCTTGGACAGCTTAGTAAATGACCAAGTACCGTAGAATGAATAAGCTACCTCATGACACACAGTGTAACATTACATATTGTCTTGGGCTGCTGTATAGATGTGCAGGTAACTTAGTATCACACAGCTGACTCTTGCCACACACTATGTAACCCTTCATACAGTCAAGGCCAGCTGTATTAATTACCAAGTACCACAGTATCACACAGCTAGCTCTTGACACACACTGTGTAACCCAACATTTAGTCTAGGGCTGCTGTATAACACCCTAGATTAGAAGGTTGTACACTGTCATGGGTTGTGTCATAGTTTGTGTAACATAGAGGCCTGTCAAGAATTTGGTGGTGATGGACCTTTAAATGTTGTCTAGGGGAATAGATGATATTACTGGAACCTAGGGGAAATCAAGGAGTGAGGAAAACAGCCTAGTACAAAGACACAAATTTATATATATAATACACACGATATTACAAATATGAAATTTTATTGCTTACAACACATGGTCAATTTGTATTAATGAGACTCCCAAGTGGGCTCTCGTTACCCTATGGCTCATAATCCCAAATCTGGAACCGTGCACACAGCCACCACACCTATCAACCAGTGACACAAATATGAAACTCTAGGAAACCTGGACTCTCTCTTATAAAATCTCTACAAAGTCTGCTTAACTACTGTACTATATCTTGCATCCCAGTTTAGATACAAAGGAAGGCTTATCTGACTGTGCGTTCGGAGAAAAGCCCTCAGATAGCAGGATCTGGTCGTCAGCGATACAGCTTCCCTCAAGTTAAGATGGCGTCCACCTCTCTTGCATCATCGCCCGTTAATACTCTATTCTTTAATTTGCAATCGAACCCTTTATTGAATTTATTTCCCATATTCCATCTGCATGCTTTTTGATTGAGTCCATTTTCCCTCACATAGGCTATTCCAGTTCACATTATTCCTGACAATCTCCAGCTGAGAATGCACTACTTTACTTTGCGGAGTATTACTGGTGACTCGCGGCCTCCCAGTTATCAGCTGTAGATATTTTCCTATCAAACATTCTCCTCTGTGCCCACCAACATTTTATACTTGAAACTAACCTCCACAGGAGGTAAGGTTCGTAACATACACCTACACCATGATGGATGTACACCTGCACCATGAAGGATGTACACCTACACCATGAAGAATGTACACCTATACCATGAAGTATGTACACCTACATCATGGACTATGTACACCTACACCATGGACGATGTACACCTGCACCAAGCTCACAAGGCGTTTAACTTGTCATCTTCAATCAGGTGGCCTTAAAAATCGTATGATTGAAGCCCATAACATAACCTTAACGAGAGAACTGTTAAATAAAAGCACATGCATATTAGATAAAGCCTATATCTTGAGGTTATCTTGAGATGATTTCGGGGCTTTAGTGTCCCCGCGGCCCGGTCCTCGACCAGGCCTCCACCCCCAGGAAGCAGCCCATGACAGCTGACTAACTCCCAGGTACCTATTTACTGCTAGGTAACAGGGGCATTCAGGGTGAAAGAAACTTTGCCCATTTGTTTCTGCCTCGTGCGGGAATCGAACCCGCGCCAAAGAATTACGAGTCCTGCGCGCTATCCACCAGGCTACGAGGCCCCTAAGATCTAAGTAGATTACAATGTCTTGAAGCTGTACACTTAAAAGTAGAACAATCCATCGTTAAGTTGCAAATAACAGAACTATTCACTCTGCCCACCAAGAATGAGACCAAGACCGGAACGTGAAAATGCCAACGATGCCCAAAACGCCATGCCTATTATAGTCACCTCACCGTCAATTACCCTACCACCTCACTTATCCTTGTATGCTCACTTTACCTCTATTGTTTTTCTATCGTGTTTTCCCTTGACTTAATTTTGTATGTACCTGACCCACCAGTGTTACACTCACTCAAGCCTTATTACAGACTACTCTCGCCCATAACACCACGTATGTGGCTTAAGCTTCATCAGTCATGCCTTGTCACTCCTCGCTTGAGAATGAACTTTGAAGGTTCGAAATGTTGTATAAAATTACAATACGTATAATACATTATACATTAATTATTTTTCTTTTAGTAAACTTGAACAAATATGACATTTGGAGAAATCTTCTTCCTGTTACATTAAGATGCAAGAGCACTAGTCAGTTGGGATAGAAGCTCTAAACAAGAAAATAATCAACTCAGAATATACAGTCATCATTTAATGAAACATGTCTAAATGAAAACTTGCTGCCAATATAAACGAAGAGATATATATAGTTAGATATATATTTACATATGCGGAAAATCCATGTGGGGGAGGAATTAGTTCTATATTTTAATAATCAGAAATGTTTCGAAAGACCAAAATTAATGTTAAAGATCAGAGAACCAGTGGTGTTGGAAATAAACCAACATTTAATCTTCATTTATTTGCTAACATTAGCATTTACTAACATTACTCATTCGTAGAATTAATCCAATTAATGTTTTCTATTGCGACGCAATATTCTGCCAAATCCTTCCTAGTCACCATGATGCCATGAGGTAGCGTCATGTTGAAACATGAAATATCTCCATATTTTGTTGAATCTAAACAGAGTCCAGTTAATTACTTTCCTTTACTAAGGAAAGTAACGTTTATTTAGTTGTTTTATTTATATAGCATATTACTGCTTACTAAACTCGCTTATATAGGTGAATTAACAACTCCAGTGGAAAATATTGCAATGTACAATGATTATATATCATATTCCTTTCATTCATTTTACGCAGTCTTAATAAGCTGACTTGCACTATGCAAAAGTATATTGCCACTTAATACATTAATTAGTGACATAAATACTTGTCATAACTCCTTACTTCCCTAATTAATTACGAGTAAATAAAATATTTACTCTCAGGATTACTCTGGAGCCTTCTGCACATGCGTATCCCAGATAGGGAGGAAGCAAACTTGGACGCCATTGGCAGAGTGGTCTTAAAGAAGCGTGCTTGCAGAGAGAGACGCCATTGCAGGGATCTTACTTAGTGTTATATTATTCGTTCCTACAGCCACGAGAGCGGTGCCTCGTTATTTCGACACATAACGGCAGTGTCCTGGAACTATTTATTCTCCAGCCCGTAGTTGACGTCTTAGCAACAGCAGTTGAAGACGGAGGATTGGGGTCGTTCCCTCCATCAACGGACACTCGGCCCGGCAACTAATATTTCCTTTCTGTTTCATGTGATCACAGTAAACATTTAGGCTAGTTGTCGTTAGGCTGTAAACATACCAACAGAATCCAGTACGTTTCCTCTCTAGCAATTTTCCGTAATTTATTTAGGAAATTATATTCATTATTTTCTGTAGAAGAATTCTACAGTGTCAGGTATATAATTCAAATCTTATGTGGAAGAATTGTGCAGTATTAGATATATGTATTATTCTTTAGGTAGAAGATTTCTACATTGTAATTGCCTTTCAGCTCCTGAATCCACGTTAAGGAAGGAGTTAGGTTACCCCACGATCACGTGCAACGATTTGTCCGATGCAACACGTCGTCAGAGGAGTGTGGCAACCGATTTCACATCTCTTGTATCTTACAGCTAAGCTGTTAACAGTTGTTTGTAGATATTAACAACTTAGTTACAGTAAAATATTTCATTCAGATCAATTCAACTAACCATTTATTTTTGCTATAAATTATTTCATGGCATATTGAGGTACATTTACCTCCAATTATTTATTATATAACCAATTTAATATACATTTGTATTATAATTACTCTAGCGAGAACCAGCGCTAGAATAATGCTATAGATGTATTAATCTTTTAGCATTTAACACCCCATTTTGGGTGAGTGAATTTGACTCATAATATACAGTCCCTTTAATATTCAATACATCATCAATTAAGAACATCCATAGGACTCTAGTTCTTGGATTTAATTTCAATACACTTCCTCTCCTTAGTTTTCCACTTTTTCACAAAAGGTGGTGGTCCTTCCTAGCTATCGAAAACAATATTAATTTGAAAAAAATATTTGAGTCAAGTTTTCCCTATAGTGACTTATAGATCTTCTATAATATATGCATAAATGAAATTAAATAGATTTAGAGAAATGAACTTTAATATTTAAATTTATTCAGAACTAACTCCGTACACGCAACAACTTGATGGTGGGGTAAAGAATATGAAGTTAATATGCTTCTAATAATGAAACAAAGCATTCAGAAATATTAATTCAATGAGAAATAAGTCAATTAGCTAACTACAAAGTGAAACAGAAACAGCTTAGCTGCCAGAGAGGAACGTAATGTCCAGCAGCCCTAACCCATTTATTTCTGTCTGAGTTCACGTGTCCTTGTGACACGTGAACATGCAGGTAGAAATTCATCTCTCTCTCTCGCAGTTAATTCAACGCTGAAAGGCAAATCTTATGTAATTTCCACTCCAAACTTTATATTCGTGCATTTAATCGCATAATCTGAAGAAATTGGAGGGTAAGATCAACACTCATGTGGGTTATTTATATCTCTTGCAACGTAACGAGAGAAGATTATATGGATTACAGAATAAAGACCAATATTATTAAATCTAAATATTACTATCCTGCCGAACGTGGTGTTCGTAAGTTGTGGAAGCTGTACACTCGATCAGAAGCTCACAGAAGGACGGATGCTCTCAAATTCGATCGATTATAATTGTGTAGCTCTAGAACAGGTAGATACCAGATTGCTAATATGGCGGCTGTCTCCCCCAGCTCCTCCATCCAGTGGCGCATTCGCACTCACGCCAATGCTAGAACTCTGTGTATAAATTGTATTATATCAAGCAGTGTTCCGAATGGATTGAGATGTGGTTGATGACTAGTATTTATATCATAATAAGGGGTTTTATAAGACAGCAAATGGTTTCTCGTAGTGCAAGTCAATTAATTTTGATGACGTTAAATGTACGAGAATATTGAGAGTGGAAATTATCACTTTATTTACTGGAACTGCTGATCGTCTTTTCCTGCCAGTTCTAAAGGAACTAATTTCTCTAATGTTTTGAGAGTAGTATGGCCTCGGAATTTTACTTTCACTATTCTCAAGATGCCCTGACTGTCTGGATGCCCTGGCCACTCTGAGCGTGGCCCATCACTGTCCACCAGAACTATGTCACCAGGGTTCAAGTTAATTCTGTGTATGGGTTGTTTGCCTTCAAAGTGATATTCCCTCAGAGCTGTAAGGTATTCCCCAGTCCATACGTCATTCCACCGACTTATCACCCCTGATAGATGTTTGAAACGTTGAACCAAATCACTCTCTCGGACATATGAAGGATCCTCTGGTTCCTCGCCTGTAAGGGACACTAGGGTTCTGAGAGGTCTTCCATACATCAGATTAGCTGGACTTAATGGTTCACACTACAAAACATCATCAGAGAGGTAGGTAAGTGATTGGTTATTAACTCGTGCTTCTATCTCTATAGCTACGGCTTGGAGCTTCTGTAGTGTGTTTTGGGTGTGTTCTGCTGTTTGGGTGTGTCCAGAATGATCTAGTAATGGCTACTAAAGTTCAACTCACGAAAGTGTAAAATAATGAAATTAGGCGAAGGGAGCAGAAGGATAAACACAAGGTGCCATCTGGGAGGTGAAATCCTGCCTGAGGCAAATAGAGAGTAAGATCTGGGGGTTGATATCACACCGAACCTGTCCCCAGAGGCCCACATCAAAAGGATATCGTCAGGGACATATGGCCAACATAAGAACTGCCTTTAGAAACTTGTGTTAAGAATCGTTCAGGACCCTGTATACCACCTATGTCAGACCAATCCTGGAATATGCAGCTCCAACCTGGAGTCCATATCTAGTTAAACACAAGACAAAGTTTGAGAAGATTCAGCGGTATTCCACCGGACTTGTCCTGGAACTGAGAGGTATGAGCTACGAGGAAAGGTTGAAAGGATCTACACCTCACGTCCCTGGAAAACAGAAGAGTAAGGGAACTCATGATAACCACCTACAAAATTCTCAGGGGAATTGACAGGATTATCTTGAGATGAGTTGATTTTGGGGCTTAGCGTACCCACGGCCCTGTCCTTGATCAGGCCTCCTTTTTGTTACACATCCTCAGGAAGCAGCCCGTAGCAGCTGTCTAACTCCCAGGTATCTATTTACTGCTAGGTAACAGGGCAATCAGGGTGAAAGAAAAATATTGCCCATTTGTCTCTGCCTGCATCGGGGATCAAACCCGGAACCTTGGACAAAGGGTGGACAAAGACAAACTCTTCAGCACGGGTTGAACACGAACAAGGGGACACTGGTGGAAACTTCGTACCCAAATGTGCCACAGAGACATTAGAAAGAATTGTTTCAGTGTCAGAGTGGTTAATAAGTGGAATGCATTAGGCAGTGATATGGTGGAGGCTGACTCCATACACAGTTTAAAATTAGGTATGATAGAACCCAGTAGGCTCAGGAATCTGTACACCAGTTGATTGGCAGCTGAGAGGCGGGACCAAAGAGATAAAGCTCAATCCCCTACAAGCAAAAATAGGCGAGTACTTACATGAAACATGAAAGTGAGTTACATGAAATTGAGAGAGTATCTTGGAAGTGTTCAATGGGAGGAGGAAGTTAGAGGGAAGAGGGAAATGATGGACCAAGTATAACTGAGGTGCAAAGAGGCCGAAGAGAGATTCATACCACCATTAAGGCTAAAACGTTGGAGAACATATAATAACCAGTGATTCAATAGACTGTTACAGGAAGCAAAAGCATAAAGCAGGAGGGAGTGGAAGAAATACAGAAGGCAGATGACAGAGGTAAACCGGAATAGATGCAACATTGCCAGGAATGTTAGAAATTTCCAACACTTAATTACTAACATACAGTACATTAAGAAACTATGCTTGTACTGTGTAATATATTTTACTAACACTACTAACTAGTAGAGTAGTGAAATTAACATAATTTAATTAACGGGTAATAACGCCTCATTTTCCCAGAAATTCTAGTCATGTGTTGCATCAGCCCACATGATTATTTACATTCACGAGAATTGTATTAAGTTTTCCTTATTTCACATTCTTTAATGAGAATTATTATTTAATAATCCTATTGTCACGAATATACTCAGAGAATTAAAGCTGATAATTTGTTTACATTCGAGTAAACAATATAATTCATTAGGTGGTAATAATTCATACAGTTACGAATTGTTATTCCAGCCCATTCACATATTTCTGTCCAGCACTCTCTTCTATCGAACAGCTTTCATTTATTTTTTAAGAAATGAGAATTTATATATTGTCAAATAAGACAGATTAAATCTCTCTATTTTTTTATAAATTTTAGTTCCATTAACTCAGGAAATTAAATAAATCATAGAAAATATTTAGTGCGTCTTAACACGACTGCGCATGCTCGAGCATCCCGAGGAGGCTGGAGGAGTCTTGGCAAACAACGCAATCATCAGGGAGAGTGACTGGAAGCTGTTAGTATCATCGTCTTAATAGAGACGATGAGGTAGCGTCATGTTGAAACATGAAATATCTCCATATTTTGTTGAATCTAAACAGAGTCCAGTTAATTACTTTCCTTTACTAAGGAAAGTAACGTTTATTTAGTTGTTTTATTTATATAGCATATTACTGCTTACTAAACTCGCTTATATAGGTGAATTAACAACTCCAGTGGAAAATATTGCAATGTACAATGATTATATATCATATTCCTTTCATTCATTTTACGCAGTCTTAATAAGCTGACTTGCACTATGCAAAAGTATATTGCCACTTAATACATTAATTAGTGACATAAATACTTGTCATAACTCCTTACTTCCCTAATTAATTACGAGTAAATAAAATATTTACTCTCAGGATTACTCTGGAGCCTTCTGCACATGCGTATCCCAGATAGGGAGGAAGCAAACTTGGACGCCATTGGCAGAGTGGTCTTAAAGAAGCGTGCTTGCAGAGAGAGACGCCATTGCAGGGATCTTACTTAGTGTTATATTATTCGTTCCTACAGCCACGAGAGCGGTGCCTCGTTATTTCGACACATAACGGCAGTGTCCTGGAACTATTTATTCTCCAGCCCGTAGTTGACGTCTTAGCAACAGCAGTTGAAGACGGAGGATTGGGGTCGTTCCCTCCATCAACGGACACTCGGCCCGGCAACTAATATTTCCTTTCTGTTTCATGTGATCACAGTAAACATTTAGGCTAGTTGTCGTTAGGCTGTAAACATACCAACAGAATCCAGTACGTTTCCTCTCTAGCAATTTTCCGTAATTTATTTAGGAAATTATATTCATTATTTTCTGTAGAAGAATTCTACAGTGTCAGGTATATAATTCAAATCTTATGTGGAAGAATTGTGCAGTATTAGATATATGTATTATTCTTTAGGTAGAAGATTTCTACATTGTAATTGCCTTTCAGCTCCTGAATCCACGTTAAGGAAGGAGTTAGGTTACCCCACGATCACGTGCAACGATTTGTCCGATGCAACACGTCGTCAGAGGAGTGTGGCAACCGATTTCACATCTCTTGTATCTTACAGCTAAGCTGTTAACAGTTGTTTGTAGATATTAACAACTTAGTTACAGTAAAATATTTCATTCAGATCAATTCAACTAACCATTTATTTTTGCTATAAATTATTTCATGGCATATTGAGGTACATTTACCTCCAATTATTTATTATATAACCAATTTAATATACATTTGTATTATAATTACTCTAGCGAGAACCAGCGCTAGAATAATGCTATAGATGTATTAATCTTTTAGCATTTAACACCCCATTTTGGGTGAGTGAATTTGACTCATAATATACAGTCCCTTTAATATTCAATACATCATCAATTAAGAACATCCATAGGACTCTAGTTCTTGGATTTAATTTCAATACACTTCCTCTCCTTAGTTTTCCACTTTTTCACAAAAGGTGGTGGTCCTTCCTAGCTATCGAAAACAATATTAATTTGAAAAAAATATTTGAGTCAAGTTTTCCCTATAGTGACTTATAGATCTTCTATAATATATGCATAAATGAAATTAAATAGATTTAGAGAAATGAACTTTAATATTTAAATTTATTCAGAACTAACTCCGTACACGCAACAACTTGATGGTGGGGTAAAGAATATGAAGTTAATATGCTTCTAATAATGAAACAAAGCATTCAGAAATATTAATTCAATGAGAAATAAGTCAATTAGCTAACTACAAAGTGAAACAGAAACAGCTTAGCTGCCAGAGAGGAACGTAATGTCCAGCAGCCCTAACCCATTTATTTCTGTCTGAGTTCACGTGTCCTTGTGACACGTGAACATGCAGGTAGAAATTCATCTCTCTCTCTCGCAGTTAATTCAACGCTGAAAGGCAAATCTTATGTAATTTCCACTCCAAACTTTATATTCGTGCATTTAATCGCATAATCTGAAGAAATTGGAGGGTAAGATCAACACTCATGTGGGTTATTTATATCTCTTGCAACGTAACGAGAGAAGATTATATGGATTACAGAATAAAGACCAATATTATTAAATCTAAATATTACTATCCTGCCGAACGTGGTGTTCGTAAGTTGTGGAAGCTGTACACTCGATCAGAAGCTCACAGAAGGACGGATGCTCTCAAATTCGATCGATTATAATTGTGTAGCTCTAGAACAGGTAGATACCAGATTGCTAATATGGCGGCTGTCTCCCCCAGCTCCTCCATCCAGTGGCGCATTCGCACTCACGCCAATGCTAGAACTCTGTGTATAAATTGTATTATATCAAGCAGTGTTCCGAATGGATTGAGATGTGGTTGATGACTAGTATTTATATCATAATAAGGGGTTTTATAAGACAGCAAATGGTTTCTCGTAGTGCAAGTCAATTAATTTTGATGACGTTAAATGTACGAGAATATTGAGAGTGGAAATTATCACTTTATTTACTGGAACTGCTGATCGTCTTTTCCTGCCAGTTCTAAAGGAACTAATTTCTCTAATGTTTTGAGAGTAGTATGGCCTCGGAATTTTACTTTCACTATTCTCAAGATGCCCTGACTGTCTGGATGCCCTGGCCACTCTGAGCGTGGCCCATCACTGTCCACCAGAACTATGTCACCAGGGTTCAAGTTAATTCTGTGTATGGGTTGTTTGCCTTCAAAGTGATATTCCCTCAGAGCTGTAAGGTATTCCCCAGTCCATACGTCATTCCACCGACTTATCACCCCTGATAGATGTTTGAAACGTTGAACCAAATCACTCTCTCGGACATATGAAGGATCCTCTGGTTCCTCGCCTGTAAGGGACACTAGGGTTCTGAGAGGTCTTCCATACATCAGATTAGCTGGACTTAATGGTTCACACTACAAAACATCATCAGAGAGGTAGGTAAGTGATTGGTTATTAACTCGTGCTTCTATCTCTATAGCTACGGCTTGGAGCTTCTGTAGTGTGTTTTGGGTGTGTTCTGCTGTTTGGGTGTGTCCAGAATGATCTAGTAATGGCTACTAAAGTTCAACTCACGAAAGTGTAAAATAATGAAATTAGGCGAAGGGAGCAGAAGGATAAACACAAGGTGCCATCTGGGAGGTGAAATCCTGCCTGAGGCAAATAGAGAGTAAGATCTGGGGGTTGATATCACACCGAACCTGTCCCCAGAGGCCCACATCAAAAGGATATCGTCAGGGACATATGGCCAACATAAGAACTGCCTTTAGAAACTTGTGTTAAGAATCGTTCAGGACCCTGTATACCACCTATGTCAGACCAATCCTGGAATATGCAGCTCCAACCTGGAGTCCATATCTAGTTAAACACAAGACAAAGTTTGAGAAGATTCAGCGGTATTCCACCGGACTTGTCCTGGAACTGAGAGGTATGAGCTACGAGGAAAGGTTGAAAGGATCTACACCTCACGTCCCTGGAAAACAGAAGAGTAAGGGAACTCATGATAACCACCTACAAAATTCTCAGGGGAATTGACAGGATTATCTTGAGATGAGTTGATTTTGGGGCTTAGCGTACCCACGGCCCTGTCCTTGATCAGGCCTCCTTTTTGTTACACATCCTCAGGAAGCAGCCCGTAGCAGCTGTCTAACTCCCAGGTATCTATTTACTGCTAGGTAACAGGGCAATCAGGGTGAAAGAAAAATATTGCCCATTTGTCTCTGCCTGCATCGGGGATCAAACCCGGAACCTTGGACAAAGGGTGGACAAAGACAAACTCTTCAGCACGGGTTGAACACGAACAAGGGGACACTGGTGGAAACTTCGTACCCAAATGTGCCACAGAGACATTAGAAAGAATTGTTTCAGTGTCAGAGTGGTTAATAAGTGGAATGCATTAGGCAGTGATATGGTGGAGGCTGACTCCATACACAGTTTAAAATTAGGTATGATAGAACCCAGTAGGCTCAGGAATCTGTACACCAGTTGATTGGCAGCTGAGAGGCGGGACCAAAGAGATAAAGCTCAATCCCCTACAAGCAAAAATAGGCGAGTACTTACATGAAACATGAAAGTGAGTTACATGAAATTGAGAGAGTATCTTGGAAGTGTTCAATGGGAGGAGGAAGTTAGAGGGAAGAGGGAAATGATGGACCAAGTATAACTGAGGTGCAAAGAGGCCGAAGAGAGATTCATACCACCATTAAGGCTAAAACGTTGGAGAACATATAATAACCAGTGATTCAATAGACTGTTACAGGAAGCAAAAGCATAAAGCAGGAGGGAGTGGAAGAAATACAGAAGGCAGATGACAGAGGTAAACCGGAATAGATGCAACATTGCCAGGAATGTTAGAAATTTCCAACACTTAATTACTAACATACAGTACATTAAGAAACTATGCTTGTACTGTGTAATATATTTTACTAACACTACTAACTAGTAGAGTAGTGAAATTAACATAATTTAATTAACGGGTAATAACGCCTCATTTTCCCAGAAATTCTAGTCATGTGTTGCATCAGCCCACATGATTATTTACATTCACGAGAATTGTATTAAGTTTTCCTTATTTCACATTCTTTAATGAGAATTATTATTTAATAATCCTATTGTCACGAATATACTCAGAGAATTAAAGCTGATAATTTGTTTACATTCGAGTAAACAATATAATTCATTAGGTGGTAATAATTCATACAGTTACGAATTGTTATTCCAGCCCATTCACATATTTCTGTCCAGCACTCTCTTCTATCGAACAGCTTTCATTTATTTTTTAAGAAATGAGAATTTATATATTGTCAAATAAGACAGATTAAATCTCTCTATTTTTTTATAAATTTTAGTTCCATTAACTCAGGAAATTAAATAAATCATAGAAAATATTTAGTGCGTCTTAACACGACTGCGCATGCTCGAGCATCCCGAGGAGGCTGGAGGAGTCTTGGCAAACAACGCAATCATCAGGGAGAGTGACTGGAAGCTGTTAGTATCATCGTCTTAATAGAGACGATGAGGTAGCGTCATGTTGAAACATGAAATATCTCCATATTTTGTTGAATCTAAACAGAGTCCAGTTAATTACTTTCCTTTACTAAGGAAAGTAACGTTTATTTAGTTGTTTTATTTATATAGCATATTACTGCTTACTAAACTCGCTTATATAGGTGAATTAACAACTCCAGTGGAAAATATTGCAATGTACAATGATTATATATCATATTCCTTTCATTCATTTTACGCAGTCTTAATAAGCTGACTTGCACTATGCAAAAGTATATTGCCACTTAATACATTAATTAGTGACATAAATACTTGTCATAACTCCTTACTTCCCTAATTAATTACGAGTAAATAAAATATTTACTCTCAGGATTACTCTGGAGCCTTCTGCACATGCGTATCCCAGATAGGGAGGAAGCAAACTTGGACGCCATTGGCAGAGTGGTCTTAAAGAAGCGTGCTTGCAGAGAGAGACGCCATTGCAGGGATCTTACTTAGTGTTATATTATTCGTTCCTACAGCCACGAGAGCGGTGCCTCGTTATTTCGACACATAACGGCAGTGTCCTGGAACTATTTATTCTCCAGCCCGTAGTTGACGTCTTAGCAACAGCAGTTGAAGACGGAGGATTGGGGTCGTTCCCTCCATCAACGGACACTCGGCCCGGCAACTAATATTTCCTTTCTGTTTCATGTGATCACAGTAAACATTTAGGCTAGTTGTCGTTAGGCTGTAAACATACCAACAGAATCCAGTACGTTTCCTCTCTAGCAATTTTCCGTAATTTATTTAGGAAATTATATTCATTATTTTCTGTAGAAGAATTCTACAGTGTCAGGTATATAATTCAAATCTTATGTGGAAGAATTGTGCAGTATTAGATATATGTATTATTCTTTAGGTAGAAGATTTCTACATTGTAATTGCCTTTCAGCTCCTGAATCCACGTTAAGGAAGGAGTTAGGTTACCCCACGATCACGTGCAACGATTTGTCCGATGCAACACGTCGTCAGAGGAGTGTGGCAACCGATTTCACATCTCTTGTATCTTACAGCTAAGCTGTTAACAGTTGTTTGTAGATATTAACAACTTAGTTACAGTAAAATATTTCATTCAGATCAATTCAACTAACCATTTATTTTTGCTATAAATTATTTCATGGCATATTGAGGTACATTTACCTCCAATTATTTATTATATAACCAATTTAATATACATTTGTATTATAATTACTCTAGCGAGAACCAGCGCTAGAATAATGCTATAGATGTATTAATCTTTTAGCATTTAACACCCCATTTTGGGTGAGTGAATTTGACTCATAATATACAGTCCCTTTAATATTCAATACATCATCAATTAAGAACATCCATAGGACTCTAGTTCTTGGATTTAATTTCAATACACTTCCTCTCCTTAGTTTTCCACTTTTTCACAAAAGGTGGTGGTCCTTCCTAGCTATCGAAAACAATATTAATTTGAAAAAAATATTTGAGTCAAGTTTTCCCTATAGTGACTTATAGATCTTCTATAATATATGCATAAATGAAATTAAATAGATTTAGAGAAATGAACTTTAATATTTAAATTTATTCAGAACTAACTCCGTACACGCAACAACTTGATGGTGGGGTAAAGAATATGAAGTTAATATGCTTCTAATAATGAAACAAAGCATTCAGAAATATTAATTCAATGAGAAATAAGTCAATTAGCTAACTACAAAGTGAAACAGAAACAGCTTAGCTGCCAGAGAGGAACGTAATGTCCAGCAGCCCTAACCCATTTATTTCTGTCTGAGTTCACGTGTCCTTGTGACACGTGAACATGCAGGTAGAAATTCATCTCTCTCTCTCGCAGTTAATTCAACGCTGAAAGGCAAATCTTATGTAATTTCCACTCCAAACTTTATATTCGTGCATTTAATCGCATAATCTGAAGAAATTGGAGGGTAAGATCAACACTCATGTGGGTTATTTATATCTCTTGCAACGTAACGAGAGAAGATTATATGGATTACAGAATAAAGACCAATATTATTAAATCTAAATATTACTATCCTGCCGAACGTGGTGTTCGTAAGTTGTGGAAGCTGTACACTCGATCAGAAGCTCACAGAAGGACGGATGCTCTCAAATTCGATCGATTATAATTGTGTAGCTCTAGAACAGGTAGATACCAGATTGCTAATATGGCGGCTGTCTCCCCCAGCTCCTCCATCCAGTGGCGCATTCGCACTCACGCCAATGCTAGAACTCTGTGTATAAATTGTATTATATCAAGCAGTGTTCCGAATGGATTGAGATGTGGTTGATGACTAGTATTTATATCATAATAAGGGGTTTTATAAGACAGCAAATGGTTTCTCGTAGTGCAAGTCAATTAATTTTGATGACGTTAAATGTACGAGAATATTGAGAGTGGAAATTATCACTTTATTTACTGGAACTGCTGATCGTCTTTTCCTGCCAGTTCTAAAGGAACTAATTTCTCTAATGTTTTGAGAGTAGTATGGCCTCGGAATTTTACTTTCACTATTCTCAAGATGCCCTGACTGTCTGGATGCCCTGGCCACTCTGAGCGTGGCCCATCACTGTCCACCAGAACTATGTCACCAGGGTTCAAGTTAATTCTGTGTATGGGTTGTTTGCCTTCAAAGTGATATTCCCTCAGAGCTGTAAGGTATTCCCCAGTCCATACGTCATTCCACCGACTTATCACCCCTGATAGATGTTTGAAACGTTGAACCAAATCACTCTCTCGGACATATGAAGGATCCTCTGGTTCCTCGCCTGTAAGGGACACTAGGGTTCTGAGAGGTCTTCCATACATCAGATTAGCTGGACTTAATGGTTCACACTACAAAACATCATCAGAGAGGTAGGTAAGTGATTGGTTATTAACTCGTGCTTCTATCTCTATAGCTACGGCTTGGAGCTTCTGTAGTGTGTTTTGGGTGTGTTCTGCTGTTTGGGTGTGTCCAGAATGATCTAGTAATGGCTACTAAAGTTCAACTCACGAAAGTGTAAAATAATGAAATTAGGCGAAGGGAGCAGAAGGATAAACACAAGGTGCCATCTGGGAGGTGAAATCCTGCCTGAGGCAAATAGAGAGTAAGATCTGGGGGTTGATATCACACCGAACCTGTCCCCAGAGGCCCACATCAAAAGGATATCGTCAGGGACATATGGCCAACATAAGAACTGCCTTTAGAAACTTGTGTTAAGAATCGTTCAGGACCCTGTATACCACCTATGTCAGACCAATCCTGGAATATGCAGCTCCAACCTGGAGTCCATATCTAGTTAAACACAAGACAAAGTTTGAGAAGATTCAGCGGTATTCCACCGGACTTGTCCTGGAACTGAGAGGTATGAGCTACGAGGAAAGGTTGAAAGGATCTACACCTCACGTCCCTGGAAAACAGAAGAGTAAGGGAACTCATGATAACCACCTACAAAATTCTCAGGGGAATTGACAGGATTATCTTGAGATGAGTTGATTTTGGGGCTTAGCGTACCCACGGCCCTGTCCTTGATCAGGCCTCCTTTTTGTTACACATCCTCAGGAAGCAGCCCGTAGCAGCTGTCTAACTCCCAGGTATCTATTTACTGCTAGGTAACAGGGCAATCAGGGTGAAAGAAAAATATTGCCCATTTGTCTCTGCCTGCATCGGGGATCAAACCCGGAACCTTGGACAAAGGGTGGACAAAGACAAACTCTTCAGCACGGGTTGAACACGAACAAGGGGACACTGGTGGAAACTTCGTACCCAAATGTGCCACAGAGACATTAGAAAGAATTGTTTCAGTGTCAGAGTGGTTAATAAGTGGAATGCATTAGGCAGTGATATGGTGGAGGCTGACTCCATACACAGTTTAAAATTAGGTATGATAGAACCCAGTAGGCTCAGGAATCTGTACACCAGTTGATTGGCAGCTGAGAGGCGGGACCAAAGAGATAAAGCTCAATCCCCTACAAGCAAAAATAGGCGAGTACTTACATGAAACATGAAAGTGAGTTACATGAAATTGAGAGAGTATCTTGGAAGTGTTCAATGGGAGGAGGAAGTTAGAGGGAAGAGGGAAATGATGGACCAAGTATAACTGAGGTGCAAAGAGGCCGAAGAGAGATTCATACCACCATTAAGGCTAAAACGTTGGAGAACATATAATAACCAGTGATTCAATAGACTGTTACAGGAAGCAAAAGCATAAAGCAGGAGGGAGTGGAAGAAATACAGAAGGCAGATGACAGAGGTAAACCGGAATAGATGCAACATTGCCAGGAATGTTAGAAATTTCCAACACTTAATTACTAACATACAGTACATTAAGAAACTATGCTTGTACTGTGTAATATATTTTACTAACACTACTAACTAGTAGAGTAGTGAAATTAACATAATTTAATTAACGGGTAATAACGCCTCATTTTCCCAGAAATTCTAGTCATGTGTTGCATCAGCCCACATGATTATTTACATTCACGAGAATTGTATTAAGTTTTCCTTATTTCACATTCTTTAATGAGAATTATTATTTAATAATCCTATTGTCACGAATATACTCAGAGAATTAAAGCTGATAATTTGTTTACATTCGAGTAAACAATATAATTCATTAGGTGGTAATAATTCATACAGTTACGAATTGTTATTCCAGCCCATTCACATATTTCTGTCCAGCACTCTCTTCTATCGAACAGCTTTCATTTATTTTTTAAGAAATGAGAATTTATATATTGTCAAATAAGACAGATTAAATCTCTCTATTTTTTTATAAATTTTAGTTCCATTAACTCAGGAAATTAAATAAATCATAGAAAATATTTAGTGCGTCTTAACACGACTGCGCATGCTCGAGCATCCCGAGGAGGCTGGAGGAGTCTTGGCAAACAACGCAATCATCAGGGAGAGTGACTGGAAGCTGTTAGTATCATCGTCTTAATAGAGAGCCATCCGTGTGTTACGAATCCATATATTTGATTCTAACATTTATCATGATAAACATGTATGTCCATTATTCGTTTCCTCGGTTATTTAATTTAAACATTATATTCATTTGTTTTCCAGTATATGTTTGATTTACGTGTAGCATGCTGTAGTGTGCCTGTATGTAATATTTTGCTAATGGTATTGCATGTTCATTCCTGGGGGTGAGACCGTGGCGTCTCATGGGGGGATGACCATATTTGGGATGTTCCAGTAATGCGTGCAGAGTATCAAGCTAGCGTCACTGATTCACCCATTTAATTATTCCAGTTTATTGATTGTACTTAATTTCTTAATTACACCTTAGCAGTGTTATATGGATATTAGTTTAGTTATAATTATATTCTAAAGTATTAATCTCTGATAGCAGAGAATCTAGAGATTTCATGTAACTTTTTAGTTGGTAACCTGTAGACTCCATGCCTGCATGCGGGAGCACGCTGGTCGTGTGGGTGAGGCTTGCTGGGGTGCACATGTGGTTGAGATAAGTCTTTGGTACCTGTTTATTGTTTAGTAACATAGCTAATTCCCTGTTTCTACCATTATTTGCTTACTTATCTATTAATTTAAATTTTAAAATAGTGATCAGTGCTTATATAATATTGTGTTATTTTATTCTGGTGCAATAATATTTCTGGCTGCCTGTATTTTCATTTATATGTTCTTTGTTACCCTTACTTTAAGTATATTGCTTTGATGAATAAGCAGTTAAATTATTTACCCTAGACATTTATAGTAGGAAAGGCCGCATATTTATATATATAGATTACTGCCAAAGCAGAGAAACCATACCCAGAGGTCAAGGGCCATTACAAAATGAGGGCCTATGTCCGGGAGAATTAATTCCCATATATCAATGTACTAAATAGTGGTGCATGTCATTAATTGTTAATGCCTTCCTAGGTATTGTGTTTAACTAGTGATACCCAACCAAGCCTGTGTACCATTTCTCTGTTTATTCTGAGCTGCTTATGGATGTTTCTCAACACTTCACGATTGAGGTAAGTGTACAGCTTGTGCCAGGCGCCAAGCAAACCTTCAGTGTTGTTGTAATTGCTAGTTGTGCTAATTAAGCTGACAATGGAGGATCAAGTTGCTGTGTTGGTGGAGCAGCCAAATTTTGGTGAAATTAAAGACTTGAAAAAGTCTGGGCTGTTGTACATGGCTTGAAAATTAAATCTGACAGTTTCCATGAGAATATTAAAGGCTCAGCTAATAAGAGTCATTGTCACACACTTGGTGGAGGAGGAGAAACTCGACGAGGAGTGATTAGAGGAATTAGAAGAAATTCAAGTGACCAGATGGCAATTCTAAAGTTAGAGATGGAATCTAAAATGGAGTTGGCTAGATTAGAAGCAGAGAAACAGAGGTTGGATATGTAGAACCGCCAAAAACAACTTGAATTGGAGACTCAGCAGCAGATACTTGAGGCTCAGAACCAGCAAAATCAACTTGAATTGGAGACTCAGCATCAGATGTTTGAGACTCAGTTGCAACTAGAGGAAGTTAGGAGGCAACAAGAAGAGCAGCAAACTAAGCAGTTAGAAATTCAACAGAGTATAGCAATAAATAATAACATACTAGAAGAACAGAGAATTGCAGCATGGCATGGTAACACTAGTAATCATACAAATAGTGCTGATTGCTCTTTAAAGTTTAGGAAAAATGTAGATTTACCTCATTTAAATGAGGAGGACCCAGAAATATTCTTTTTACATTTCCAGAAGTTAGCAGTCAGTATGAATTGGCCTGTGGATCAATGGGTTGCCATCATACAAGGACAATTTATGGGGAAAGCCCAGGAAATTTTTGCATCTCTTCCTGCCGCTAATTCTTTTGACTTTAATTTTATTCAACAGAGCAACTTAAATGCATACCAGCAGACCCTAGAGGCCCATAGACAAACGTTTAGAGATATAAAGAGAGCACATGATCAGTCCATTTTTGATTTTGCAAGAGTTAAAATTAATCATTTGGTAGATGGGTAAAAGCACTTTCAATTACAGATTTTGAGACTTTGAGAAACCTCATAGTAACAGAGGATATTTTAGGTTGTCTACCAGAGAAATTAGACTTGTTTATAGCTGAACATAAACAGACCAATGACATTATGAAACCTAACAAGCTAGCAGACGAACACGAATTACTCACTAAGGTGCCTTTTCGAGCAGAATCAAATACTTATAATTCTAAGAGTAATTATTATGTTCCTAAATCTCATGTTTTGCAGGCCAGACCAGCTAACTCACCTACTCCCCTGAACTCTTCTCCTGTAAAGCCAAAGTTTGAGAAAAATCAGACAGGGTTGTCACCCTCAAATAATGTAGTGTCTAAACCTGCAGTTGGTTCGGTTGTTTCAACCACTGGCCGATATTTCATGCATTGCAAGAGAAGAGGTCATGTGGTTAATTCCTCTTTTACCTTGCATCCTGAGTTGAGACCTACCGGTCTGATTATGAGACGGGGGTTGCATGCAATAAATTCTAATGTTGTTCCAGTCAAGCCAAATTGGATGACTGATTTTAATCCTTATATCTTTGCTGGTGAAGTACTTTGTACCAGTGGAAGCAGGAAGCCATGCAGTTATTGAGGGACACTGGCGCTTCCCAATCTCTCATTTCTCACCGTGCTCTTGCTGATGTTAGCACAGAAGACACTGGTGAAGTAGTATTATTGCAGGGATTTGGAGGTCATGTCCAGAGTGTACCATTAGTTAAAGTTCACCTGAAATCAATTATTACAACGGGTTGGTGCACTGTAGCAGTTAGTGAATAGTTGCTCATCCCTAGGGTTGAAGTTTTTGTGGGAAATGATTTTGACAGGTGTCAAGTTATTGGGACCGAGTGTCCTATCATGGTTAATAAACCTAGTTGGGTGCTGGCTCAGCCCGATGCAGTGGATGGTGTTATCTACCCTGCCTGTGTTGAGTCAAGTTTTGTGAGTGAACAGCCTGTTGCAGTGGATGGTGTAATCTGCCCTGCCCGTGCTGAACTCAGTTCTTGGACCGAACAGCCAGATGTAGAGGATGGTGTTATCTACCCTACCTGTGCTGAATCCAGTTCTATCACTGGTCCAGTTGTCAGTTCTGTTACTACCAAGATATTTGTTTCAGAGTCCAGGACCCCTTCAGAGATGAAGCGGGAGGTGGCTTTTCAGGATACATTTGTGGCCAACCTGGTTGTTGAGAGTGAGTCTGGTACTATGACCCCTGATTTATTCTAACCAAGTAGACGGTTTGGAACAGGAAGTCCGTGGACCAGTTACTTGCCCGCTCGCTCCAGTTTTAGAGTCATTGCCTTTGTGTACGTTAAGTAGGAGTAACTCCAAGATATCTGAGAGTAGTAAGGAGACAATCTGTGATGTAGATCCATTGTTGGAGAGTGTGGGAGATCATCCAAATGATCAGCTTCTGTCGAGCAGATGGAGACCTATTGAGCCTCCCTCTTCAGTTGACTGTGAGGGTGTGACCCTGCTTAGTAGATTTAATGACTGTAAAAAGACAGTACTCAAAGCATCTCAAGATTATGTCATGGGAGGACAATTTGGCAAATTTTGTGTAACAGTAAATAGTGATAATCATTTTCTAAGCTTAAATTGCAGTGTGGTGTGTCCAGTTATTCTTGTTCCAGGTGGATTAATTGTTTAACATTGTGTAATGCGAGTCAGAGTGTTCTGAGGGCTTTAATGCAAACTATTGTTGTTCCACAGGACCCCTACTCTCTTGCAGAAATGGACTGTGTATCATCTATGTCCAGAACATGTGTTAGGTTCAGGTGTTGTACCGATTCTCAGAGTCAGGGTGGTGTTGTAGGATTTTGTCAGACTTTGAAGCGCAGGTTCAAGGAAAAAGGTGTGAGTTCCAAGTTGGAGGGGGACATGGATATCCCACCTGTTTTGTTTGTTGATGAGTGTGTAGGGTTACAAGTTGTCCTTGGGTGGTTCCTAGATATCCTGGTTTTCATTTGCCAGTTGATAAGACCCCTAAGACTGTTGCTGAATTGCTTGATGTCACCAGGAGGAAAACGCTTGCTGAGTGAAGTTCAAAGTAAGTGTTGTCCACGCTTCAGAGTGGGTCTGATACTTTCATGGGAGACCAAGATGGCTATAAAGGATTGTGTGGTGATGAAGTTCACAGTTAGGATGTGTGAGCTTGTTCTTGTGTTGTTACCGTGTTTGGGAGCTTTCTTGTTTTATCACTGATGGTTCTTGCAGAGTCGGGAAGAGACTGAATGATTTGTCCAACACTGGTTGTCACCTGAGTCAGTTCAGACAGGTGTTCCTTGCACTTTTCCTGGTTGTTCCTGTCTGTTTCAACCGGCATAAGAGGTCAACATCTAAGTCCTGTTGTATTATTGGTGGTTTCAAGAGTAAAGAAGTTTCGGATGTGTTGGAGTGGTCTAATCCTGTTTTTTTCTACTTTTAGTGACATTTGGTCGAGGCTTGTTTGTTTCACAGAAAATCCAGAGTGTTGGAGACCAAAGGTTCCTGAGGGGTTTATACAAGATCAACCCCATTCAAAAGGAGAAATCCCTCAACCACCCCTCATATATGCCAATTCATCTTGGTGAATTAATTCTACAGAAAAGGAGTGGAACCCAGTGGAAAACCTATCCAGTCATACAACCCAGGATGTTCCACCTCAAGAAATGTTCATGGTATCCTAAACCGAGTTGTAGTTGTCAGAATTCACTACATCCAAGTCCAGATAACTTATATCTATCTATTGAAGTACTCCAGGAAGAAAGAATTTTTTGGATCTGTATTATCTGTTTACATAAGGTAGTGCAATTTAGGATGTTGAGTAAGTACTTTATCTTGATGTGCTGGTGTGTCGTAACCTGTTCCTTATTAATAAAGTGTGCATTGTGGTGTTATTGGGTTACTACCAGGTTAAGGGTGAAACCAGTTAAGTGGAAACTTTCTATTTTATATTTTGTTGTCCAGACTGTCATTTTTTTGGATGTATGTATTGTACTCAAGTCTGATGTGAATTTTGCTAAGTGTGGTGAGTATAGCAGGAGCAAATATTGTGATGAGCAGAGAGTCAGTATTTACCTCAGGTATTTAGGTGTACAAAATAAGATAGTGCCCTGGAGAGATAAAGGTGTTAAGAATCCAAGGTGTACAGTTATAGTTACACTAAAGTGGGAAGACACTATTACAGAATGTAATGATGAAAATGTATATTGCATAGTTACTACAGTGAATTATTCTTATATAAAGAGTGTAATGTCAACTATTGAACTTAATATTATTTCCATATTTAGTCATTTCATTCCATTGGAATTAATAAACTCACTACAGAAGTTAAGATTCAAACTGTTCTTTTCTTGCAAGATGTACCTTGTTAAATATTATATTGGTGATTTTTACAGATTGTGCATGAATGTTGCTTATGTATTTCTGATTGTATTTCAATGGTCATATACCGTTTATATATTGGTTCAGAATGTAATGTTTTCATTAGGAAGTTCAGTGTCAATAATTATGTTTTGATTATGAGTGATCAGTATTGTACTCACCTGCAGTCAAAAAATGTCATTTTTCTTTAAGGACGGGGAGGGATGTTACGAGTCCATATATTTGCTTCTAACATTTATTATGATAAACATGCATGTCCATTATTCCTTTCCTCAGTTATTTAAATTAAACATATCCATTTGTTTTCCATTATATGTTTGATTTATATATAGCATGCTGAAGTGTGCAAGTATGTAATATTTTGCTAATGCTATTGCATGTTCATTCCTGTGGGGGGAGACCGTGGCGTCTCATGGGGGGATGACCATATTTGGGATGTTCCAGTAATGCGTGCAGAGTATCGAGCTAGCGTCACTGATTCACCCATGTAATTATTCCAGTTTATTGATTCTATTTAATTTCTTAATTACACCTTAGCAGTGTTATATGCATTTTAGTTTAGTTATAATTAAGTTTTTAGTTGGTAACCTGTAGACTCCATTCCTGCATGCGCTAGCATGCCAGTCGCGTGGGTGAGGCTTGCTGGGGTGGACATGTTGTTGAGATAAGTCTTTGGTACCAGTTTATTGTTAAGTAACATAGCTAATTGCCTGGTTAGACCATACTCATCTGTTCATACAAGATTTAAAATAGTGATCAGTGCTTATATAATAATATTGTGTTATTTTATTCTGGTGCAATAATATTTCTGACTGCCTGTATTTTCATTTATATGTTTGTATGTTCTTTGTTACCCTTACTTTAAGTATATTGCATTGCTGAGTATGCAGTTAAATTATTTACTCTAGACATTTATAGTAGGCAAGGCTGCATATTTATATATTTGGATTACTGCCAAAGCAGAGGAACCATACTCAGAGATCAAGGGCCACAACACTATGCATCTACGGATGCCATGAAGACGCAACAGCTTCATTATCTCACAAACACCGTGTTCGGCTAACCAGCTTGTCCCTACTGTATTTTTTAAGCCACATTCATTACCAGATTAAAGCCATTGCCTACATCTGACTTTAATGAGCTATAGTTAATTGCCCACACATGGAGTCCTATACCTCAGAGTTGAGATAACTAGTTCTCTTAGAGTAATTGCTCACAATTAATAACCTTGTGTTAATAACCAAATTAAATTGGCCACACCATTTAATCATTATTTTTCTTGGTGTTAACACCACCTATATTTATTTTTGCCAAACTATTTAATGAAAACCAATCACGGGAGTCTAGGGGATATATGACCAGTAAATTAATCGATAATATTGATCTTAACAGAAGATTGTGGCCTGAGAGCCAACATTAATTGTACATATTTTTTTTTATACGCGTATTTTCAACAAGTGTATATTCTATATATCAAAAATACAAAAATCATAGCACTATGTATACCAATGTCAGCACTTCATTTACTGTATTATATGCCAACCCACAAAGGTAGGATTTTAGGCTGGAATTGTACTAAGGTGGGCCAGTTCTACCCTAGTGGCTGTGTGAGGAGGGTGTCTGTGACGGCTGTGTGGGTGTTGTCCCCTGGGTGGGCGTGGTACGCCTGTTGAGGAGACATGGGGTCTTACCGGCCTCCATTGAAGAGGACCTCGTCGGCTGGTCTGGCTTTTACGGTGCCAGTGGCCCACTTGTTGGTTGGTGTTGCCCCTGGTGGATGTTCTCCATGTGCAGTTGTCGGAATTGGTGGGCGTCCAGCTGCTGCAGGGGAACCGCGCCGTGGTCAAGTTTCGCCATCAGGCTGCATTTCAGGCGTTTCTGGGGCGGTGTGAGGGGTGTTTACCCTCTCCCTGATGCCGCCGGTTCCGTTAAGGTAGTGAACCTCAGCGTCACCTTGATGTATGTGTCGGTGCGTGGTGCCCCCCTTCGAGTTTAACGACGCTCTCCTAACTGCTGTGTTTGGACGGTTTGGTATTGTGCTAAGCATTCGTTGGGACAAGGTACTTGCAGGGCACTGTACTGGGATGCTTGACGGTTCCCGCACCCTGACCATGTCTCTGAAGAGTAGTGTTCCGTCCTCTGTGTCCGTGTTGGGTTACACGCTCCGCTGCCAGTATCATGGGCAACCGCGCACCTGTTACAGGTGTGGTAATGTGGGTCATCTCGCTGCAACGTGCGACGTGGGAGCACCTGGCAGGGTGCATGTTTTTCGTGAGAAGGACTTTCCACCCGTGTTGACTTCGGACGTTTCTGAGGATGGAGTGGGTGCTGTGCCTGAGGCGCCTGATTGCTTGTCTGCTGCTTTGCCTGTTGAGGCGGTTACTATGCCTTCTACGTGCAGTCTGTTACCTGCTGTGGGGCTGTTTCCCTGGATGATGCGGGCAGTGTGGGTGATGTGGCCTCTGGACTCCTCGGACGGTGCGGGTGTGGCCTGTGTGGATGTTATGATGGTGGCTGTGCCTGCAGCGGGACCTGCTGGGAGTGGTGCGGCCTGTCTCGAAGCGTTCGCGGCGGGCTCGGAGAGTGTCTCCCCCCTTCGTGGTGTGCCTTGGGAGATGATTGGGGAGTATGGTGATCTGGCGCCCCCCGCCGAGGATGATGGCGCTGTGAGAGGCTCCGAAGTTGCTACCTATGCCCCCCTCCTGCGTCGCCTGCTGTTGGCTCTCCGCAGTGGTGGGGGGGGGGGGGGTTGTCCCTGATGATCGGGACCTCGTCGTGATGTTGCGGAAAGATGTGCGCTGGGGGGCCTCGGCTCCTGTGCCCTGTGGTGGGGTCGATGCCGGCCCTGCATCCCCTGCTGTCCCCCCCCCCCTCCCCTGCATTGCCCCGGTCTGGGGGAAGCCTAGTCCCAGCTGCTGGGGTCGTGCCCTGTGGGATTCCAGGGTTGAGCCCTTATCGGGATGCCCAGGTGCTTCCGGACCCGTGGTGCTCGTCCACTGTTTGGGTGTCGCGGGTGAAGGAGTTTGTGTATAGGGTGCCGGATAAGATGTCTCAGCCGAGGCCACCGCCTGGTGGCCCGGTGCCCAATGACACAATGGGTGGTTTGGGAAGCGTACTGTTTATGCTTTCCGATATACAAGTTCCCGGAGAAGTATTAGTTCACGTCTGATCAGCTGCCGCCGTGACCTCGTCATCCCGCCTGACGGTGGTGGGGAATATCCCTCTAACGTCCCCCTCTGTTTTCATCGTTACTCCTCTCTCTACGACCCGTCACATCTAACACTTTTGACTTGCTTCTTCTTAACGTCAACGCGCCTCCCTACATTTGTCCTGGTGCAGTCATCGGGAGGGTAAACCCTTCATGCAAACTGCACCTATTCTCGTGAAGAAGTAAGTAAGAGTACTAAGGTGTGTACAACTCTAGCCTAAACTATTTAGCTACTTAATAGGTAGTTTAATTTCTAAATAGTACCGTCTTAGACAGTACTGGTGTATTAATATTTAATGTTATGCAAACCCTAAACATGGTTAAATTAATTTTTTTACACAATTGTGTACCTATATTTCATTATATTTCTTATTGTATTAACCTTTGAGTGCTACCAAGTGTCACAATACTAACCTAAGGTGATCATGAGGAGCTAGCCCCAAGGTACCAAGCCATCCTCTTCATGGGGGTAGGGTTAAAATTAGCCTAAACAAGACATTAAACATTAGGCTATTAATAACCATACCTGCTCTATATACATGAGCAAGTACCATAGCTGTCAAAATTGCTATACAAGCCCTATAAGGCTCAAACCCAGAGCCAACATGGCTAATCCAGAAAAAACTGGAAGAATCTTTAAAGGCCTTCAAGCTCACTTGATAAGGCTACTCAACCAACGTAACAACTGGTTAGAAACAGATTCAGTTAACTTCATCAAAACAAGGAATTTCCACATATGTGGTTATCCAAATATTTGACGTAGTAAAAGGAATAATTGAGTCTTATAGACATATACTCCTTGTCAGTAATACTGACCCCAGACAAAATAAGTCTAACTGAATCTAACCTATGAAGACAAAATTCAGGCCCAGTTAGATCATTATTACAAAGTGCTTGCAACAGCAAATGTTCCTGCTGGGTTGGAACACTTTTATAGTCTTTCTATACCAAAGTACGCACCCAGCTCAGATGAAATAAATTAGCTACCTCAAGATGAGGATGCTCCTCTAATTTAATTAGATCCTTACACTGGATCAATAATTTTAGTTAAACTTTCATTCTCCACAGTCTCTTCTAATATAATTTTGTGTAATGATACATTAACAGAATCTGAACAGCTTTCAGAAAGCTCATCCATATTGTTATGGCCACAATGGGTCGCAACTGGGTTCTTTGCTGTTGGAACCAAAGTACTTGTATCCGACCCTAAGTTAGTAGTGGCTTTCAAGGAGTGAGCTTGGTAATGCAAATAAAACACAATGAGAGAGTTGCAAGGAATACGACACTTCATTAATATATTCACATATAATCACTTTCCCATCACCTTAAATAAAATCATAGATGAAGTATTACTACACTGATATATACACAAGTCGCTCTCAGAGGACACTAAGCGCTCCTCGCTGCTCATGCGATGCAGCCTTGTCAGCTTCCGTGTTTCCTCAACACACAGTACCATCCTCAACCAGTACTGAGAAACACCAACGAGTCTACCCATGCCACGGGCCAGCTTATATACAGTCTCACAAGGTGCTCCTTGTGAACGCCCACAATTACTCTCCAGCCTGGTGCTGGCAGAGAACATCAGCCTCGTGCTGCTGGGCCTCTACACGAACAAATACAAGGGTAGCGAACCCCTTGTAAGGCAGGAGCTTCTTGCATCTAGCTAGTTACACTCCTCCGTAGCACCTTACTGTCAGTCGTCTCTTCCTCTAGCCAGTCCCGGGATACGCCGAATTCTGTCACTGATACTACACAGTTCTTATTCGGCGGCGGCTCACTGCTCACATAAAGCAGAATGGAGTAGAGAGTTATAGGCTGCCTTGGGTAGACTGACTGTCCTCATACCACAGCAGCCCTACGTCGCCTCTTTGGATACGGACACGTCATCTGTAAACTGGCCAGTATTTGGGACACTAGGAAATACCACTTACGGGCTTTGACATAAATATACAACTCTTCTTAAAATAGATGGCGCTGATTTTCTAGGCGCCACCTCACCAGAGGTCAGCAACAGCGACCTATCGAGCTGACCAGGACAGGAATCTAGCGCCTCTTGCAGGTATCATCTTGCCACCATCAGATGGCGTCGTCCGTTTGTGGGGGTTTCGGGATCGGACTCACAGATGGCATTGACATCGCTGCTCCATGCTTCGACGATGGAATCGAGATAGTAACACATGGATTCTATGAATTCAATACATGAGGCAACTGAATTATTAAGCCTCCCAAATGAACCCAGAGAAATAAGTGAAGCTGCAATGGAAGATGAAGCTGCAAGTGAAGCTGAAACAGAAGGTGAAGATGCCTCTGAAGTTTATTTAGTAGCTGAAGCTGGATCCTAACACTAAAGAAAAGATTATAATAAATCTTGTGCACCAACTACTGAACTTATCTCAACCAGATCAATCAGTTGATTCTTTGCAAACATTTATTTTGATACCCGAGTCACTGTTAACCTCCTTCAGCAGTGAAGTGGATCAACCTACTACTGAGTGGATGACTAAAATTGTCATGCAAATAAAATTGTCTAGCGAGGTGCAAGGTGCTAAATGAATTATATTCATATCAGAATAGTATCATCCTCACAATGCAGGAAATATTACAAGGTTTGCGTAATGTTGTAAATAATAAACAAGCAAACCAGGAACTTAATGCCAATCTATATAAATATAAATGGAAATGTTCGTTTGTTCAAAATCGCTAATCTCCGAAAGTTCTTTACTGATTGCTTTGAAATTTTCACACAACGTTCCATTCGCATCCGGATAGGTTTTTATATACATACTGTATAGATGTCACGTCTGTGACGATAAAAAAACATGTTTTTTCTAAAAAACTGTGTTTTTCTTGTGTTTTTCATGTGAGGGAAATCTTCAAATCCTCTTTTCCGATTGCTTTGAAATGTTGACACAACGTTGTATTCGAATAAGCGCGTCTTATTATATATCTACTATATACATGCCTCACCTATGACAGGAAAAAATATGCTTTTTTGAAAAACAGCGCCATCTGTTGGACGAAAGAGTACCACACGCTGTAATCTCCGAAAGTTCTTCACCAATTTCTTTGAAATTTTGACACAACATTGCATTCGAATAGGCGCGTCTTTTTATATACCTACTATATAGATACCACCTCTGTGACAGGTAAAAACATGCGTTTTTTTTTTTAAACAGAGCCATCTGTTGCACATAATAGCAACATGAACGCTATACTAAATATGTCACGAATTGCATTTCAATGTTTCCGATTGCATTGATACATTGAATTTTTATAGATTTCAATTTATTTGATTTTTTATTGAATTATTTTGAGTGACATTGTGTTGGAATTGAGCTGAGTTCTTTACTATACCTTTCATTTCGTAAGTATATGTATAGATGCCATACCTGTGAAAGGTAAAGCTATGCTTTTCTTGAAAAACTGCTCCATCTGTTGCATGTAAGAACAACACACATGCTATACTAAATACGTGACAATTCCATTTCAATGTTTCTGATTGCATTGATCAATTGAATTTTCATAGTTTTTTATTTATTTTCATTTTGATGTAATTATTGTGTGTGAATTGCATTGGAATTGAGCTGTGCTGTTTACCATATCGTTCATTTCGTGAGTATAGTTTATTTTTTCATATTTTAATTTAATTTTTTAACTGTTTTTCTTATATTTCAATGATGGGAACATCAGATCACTTGATGTTCCCAATTTTCTGATGGGAACATTAGACCATTTGGGAAGGCATCGGACGAGGGAGTAGGAAATGGTAGGGGGACGGAAGTGAGAGATGGTGGGGAGGACGAGGGGACAAGGGAGGGGGGTAATGGTGGGGAAGGACTATGAGACGGAGGAGTTTGGGATAGTGGGGACGAGGGGATGAGGGAATGGAGAATGGTGGGGAGGACAAAAGGACAGCGGAGTGGGGCATGGTGGGAAGGAAGAGGGGATGGTGGAGTGGAAAATAGTGGGGAGGATGAGGGGACGGTGGAGTGGGGAATGGTTAGGAGGCCAAGGAGAAGGGTGAGAGGGAAATGGTGGGGAGGACTGGGGGACAGGGAAGGTTGCTGTTGCTCAGCCACGCACATGCATTGCAGAGCCACAGCAACATGTGGCCGGGAACTGCTAGAATATAAATAAGAATGGAAATGTTTGTTTGTTCAAAATCGGTAATCTCCGAAAGTAATTCACCGATTGCTTTAAAATTTTCACACAACGTTTCATACGAATCCGAGCGGGTTTTTACACATACTATATCGATATCACGTCTGTGACAGGAAGAAACAGTTTTTTTTTTAAACTGTGTTTTTCATGTGTTTTTCAAGTGAGGGAAATCTTCAAAACCTCTTACTGATTGCCTTGAAATTTTGACACAACGTTACATTGGAAGAAGCGAGCGTTTTAAAATACCTACTATATACATGCCTCACCTGTGACAGGAAAAAACATGTTTTTTTTTAAACAGCGCAATCTGTAGGACGAAGGAGCAACACATGCTCTAATCTCCAAAAGTTCTTCACCGATTGCTTTAAAATTTTGACACAACGTTCCATTCAAATACTTGCATGTTTTCATATACCTACTATTTAGATGCCACACCTGTGACAGGAAAAAAACAGTTTTTTTTAAACAGCGCCATCTGTTGCACGAAAGACCAAAACAAGCTATACAAAATATGTTACGATTCCATTTCAATGTTTCTGATTGCATTGATAAATTGAATTTTCATAAATTTTGATTTATTTTTAATTTGATTTAATTATTTTGTGTGACATTGCACTAGAATTGAGCTGTGTTGTTTACTATACCGTTCATTTCGTGGGTATAGTTTATTTGTTTCTTTTTTCATTGTTTTTCTTAATTTTTTAACTGCTCTTATTATTTTTCAGTGCATTTGGTGGTGAAATTGAGCTGTTTCGATTGATCTGCGTTTGAATTGAAATATTTCGTTAGTATCTTTATTTTTGTTTTGAAAACATGTAAATGGACAACACGTTTATTTCACAGCTGCAATTGTGCAACAAACAACCATGAATCTACCGGCTACAGCGTTAACTGCTTTCTTCACGTTATGTCAAAATGACGTGTTTGCAAAAACAATGCTGCATTCGGAAGTGCCTCCATATTACACAATTAATGCCAGTAGAAAATCATTTGAACGACGCAAACGAGGAGAGCGAGTCTACGGACAACTTGGCATATTCAAATAAAATGCGTACATTGTTTGCAATCATATTAACCACCGGCTCTACATTATCTCCCGCAGACATATTGGATAATTATAAATCGCACATGGCTAAAGATATTATCCGTCGAATACGCAAGGAAAATTAAAATATGATTATGGATTTTAGAGCTAAAATCTTCAACGAAGCGTTGATAATGATTGAAAGCTTGTTCTTAGAAATCGCGAACACAGTTCTCAATCAATTGGAAATGCCATCATCGAATCGATCTGCTGGTGCTTCGTTCAATGTAGAATTGCGTCGTAAACAAAATTACAACACGGGTGATCTGTTGTCGTATGTTTAATCAAATATTCCAAGGCTAACGCTTGAGCGAAAAGGCATTAACAATCAAATAATTCAAACTGTCAACAACGGGCATGGAGAAATCTTGATAGATGCGCCAGGAGGAACTGGTAAAACCTTCCTAATTAGATTGATTCTGGCAGCATTTCGATCCCAAAATGGCATAACCTTAGCTCTTGCATCGTCCGGAATTGCTGCGACATTGATAGCTGGTGGAAGAACTGCTACTTCGACTTTGAAATTGCCATTGAACATGCAATTCATTGAGACTCCCACGTGCAACATTTCCAATGCATCCAGCATGGGAAAAGTATTGCAGAAATGCCAACTTATTTTTTTGGGATGAACGCACAATGCCCCACAAAAAATTGTCTGAGGATCTTGATCGACCATTGCAAGATTTGCGTGGATACATCAGACCATTTGGGAACGCATTAATTTTGCTTGCAGGAGATTTCAAGGAAACATTACCTGTAATTCATCGATGGATACCAGCGGACGAAATAAATGCTTGCCTGAAATACTCTACTTTGAGGCGCCACGTAAAGACATTTAAATTAATTACAAATATGCGTGTAGTTATATAGCTACTACAAAACTATCCATCAGCTGAGATATTCTCACATCAATTTCTAGAAATTGGGAACGTAAACAGGGCCGGTTGATCGGACCTCAGGCCGAATTTCATTGCAATTTAGTGATTTCAAAAGAAGAATTGGTTGAAAAAGTATTTTTCCAATATTGAAACCAATGATAAGAATCACGATTGGCTGAGTAAACGAGCTTTTCTTATGGCCAGGAACAAAACGTCTATGACCTTAGCAATATTATTCAGTCTAACATTAAAAGCGAGGCAGTCACATACAAGTCCGTCGACACTGTTGTGGAAGCAGATGAGGTGGTTAATTATCCAACAGAATTTTTGAATTCTGTTGGATAATTAAAATTTAAGTTTTGTTTTCACCTCATCCAAAACTGTTGTAACATATCACCTCACCCAAAATGCAGGTATATAAAATGAAAGCCGTTTAAATTATAGCATAACTCTGTTTCGTGTTTGCAGGTTATAGTTGTGTGTAAACTAAAGTCTTTGAAAATGTAATCAGTTATTACGAAACGCGTTCAAGTGTCGTTTCAGACTAGAAATAAAAATGAATTTTTTAGAATTGATTTTTCAATTACCATCGACAGTGAAAAGAAACATAAGGGATTTTGAGAAAATTCGTGTTAGAATTATTAATCTTACTTTTTCGGTCATATTTAATAATATATGTTTACAAGAAAGACTGCTACCAAAATATACTAATATATATATATATATATATATATATATATATATATATATATATATATATATATATATATATATATATATATATATATATATATATATTTATATATATATATATATATATATTATATATATATATATTTATATATATATATATATATATATATATATATATATATAATATATATATATATATTATATATATATATATATATATATATATATATGTATATATATATATATATATATATATATCGATGGACACCAGAATGTGGAATGTGATATATATATATATATATATATATATATATATATATATATATATATATATATATATATATATATATATATATATATATATATATATATATCACATTCACAAAACACATTCACAAAAACATTATATATATATATATATATATATATATATATATATATATATATATATATATATATATATATATATATATATATATATATATTACATTATATTATATGTATATATGTATGTATGTATGTATGTATGTATGTATGTATGTATGGTCCAGGAATAATTAGCATATTTCGAAAATTCCGACATCACTTACTAATCCTCTGATGTATCAAATTAAATTGGTTATGTCAGGTAACTACTACATTACTAACTTTTCCAACAAAATGTTCCTTGAGACCCAATGGAAAAAATGGGGGAATATTGCATCAGCCAAAGGGTCGACGTATCTAATAATTTTTTGGCGAACGTAACTCTTCCAGTCTACCAGTTAAAAATTACCATAAAAGTATTTAATAAAACAGGATTTAATTAAAACTCATGCATGAATAAATAAGTATCTTTCTCCCTAAATATAATCTGACTCGCCATTTCTGGACGCGTCCAGTACGGGAGTGGGGGGGGGGGGGGGGGAAGAGGCGGGAGCCTGGAACCACGCCAACTTGTACCTAACCTCCGAGACGTGAACACGCACCAGCTCTCCCACTTAATTAACACGTCCATACAAGATATTTCCCGCGATTCGTACCACAGGATCTTCAGAAGTCCATCCAATCCACGATTTCGCTACTCTGGGAAGTATCGTTTCCGGGCTACTAGAAAGAAATATCATTATAACGGGCCAGTATTGTAAATAATTCTTGGCGTTAAGTTATGATGTCGGCCGAGCACCCGGAAGGGGTAAGCTCCTTTCTTTACAGAAATTAATCTCTTCTGAACATAAGTCACAGGTTTATCACTTGTATTATGATGTAATTATTTCACAGGTGATGTCGAGCCAGAAGAAACAACCTCCACGAATCATTCCGACCCAAATTTTTCTTGACGTTATATCATTCGAGAATCTTCGATGTGGCTCCCATGTTTAGGACGGGTGTATGATTGCAGAATCAACTGAACTCATCTTACTGCTAAGCTGTGTTTTATCTTTATTATGTTACGGTAATCTCCTGCCTGTTTCTTTACCGCATGTTTCTGTTTGTTCTCTTTACCACCTATTCACCAGCTGTTGTTGTTGTTGTTAAATATTCGCTACCTGGAACAAAGTTCCAAGTAGCACGGGCTATGGTGAGCCCGTAATTGTGGCGACAGGTATTTGAAAATTTTATTTTATTACGCTACAGATATTCACCAGCGTATCTGCATGCTTCAACATCAAAGACAACAACAATACGTGCCCACAAGTATTATTGTCTAGGCACACCTCCTCCACCCCTCCACCCGTGATACCAGCACCAGCTGTCTCCTCGGGGGAAATGACGACACTGGCAAATGATCGTTTTGATCGAAGATATTATTTTAATACAGTCCACTTCTTTATTCCAGTCCACTGAATTAAAAAAATAATTAACAAATTCCTGCTGGGGAAATCCCCCACAAGCAATAAATACTTTCACCTCATTATTACCTCGCTTCCTCACATTTTTTAGCCTACTGATTCTCCCTCATCATGCCTCATATATCACTTGATGTATGATGAAGTGGATGAATGTATGACTGCTGAGTTCTTCATTAAGCAGGAATCGTCGAAGTCAGACTGGGAGGTCGGACCCAGTGTTCACACAGACACCAGTTTGAACTCTTATAAAGGGAGATTATTTCCTTTTTTCCATATATTGGCCACGGAATACTTTAGTTTTAATTAAATAATATTTTTCATAAATTTAATCATAATTCAAATATTCAATCACGTTTTATATATCGATTCAAGCAACTTTTATATATTATATTATTGATTATTATTATTTTATTACAAAACAGTAATTACGTGTTGAGAGTGTTGCAATACAACAATAACATATTGTGAGTTGCAAAATATAAATAATATGTTGTTAGCAATGCAACTCAAAAATAATGTATTATAATTATTTCAGGACAGTAATAACGTGTTGGGAGTGTTGTAACACAGAATAAACATGTAGCAACACTCACTCAGGACCTCGTAGCCTGGTGGATAGCGTGCAGGACTCGTAATTCTGTGGTGTGGGTTCGATTCCCGCTCGAGGCAGAAACAAATGGGCAAAGTTTCTTTCACCCTGAATGCCCCTGTTACCTAGCAGTAAATAGGTACCTGGGAGTTAGTCAGCTGTCACGGACTGCTTCCTGGTGTGTGTGTGGTGTGGAAAAAATAAAAGTAGTTAGTAAACAGTTGATTGACAGTTGAGAGGCGGGCTGAAAGAGCAGAGCTCAACCCCCGCAAACACAACTAGGTGAATACTCACAAAACGGTAGCTATGTATTACCAAAAATTATTCCTGACCGGTACAACATTCACAACATGTTATTCCTGTGTTGCAATGTTACAACACATACAGCATGTTATTTGTGTATTGCCGTACTTACAATACGTTATTCTGGGTTATAACACTCACAATGTTGCCGTGAGTGTCTGTGTTGCAAAACCACGTTATTTCTGCATTTGAATAATAAAAAATATGTTATGTCTGTGTTGCATCACTCACAACTTGATATTACTGACCTGAAATACTTACTATACATTAATTCTGAGTTGCAATACCAAGTTCAATAACTAATTATACCTAAGAGAACTGGTGAGAACAACAGTTATACTTAAGCTTGTTAAAATTTATTAGATCTGTGCTGCTTACAAAATACGTTTGTGTTTGATCCCCGATGGTCCAAGTGCTTGGGCACCGTTACTCCACTCTGTCCTCTCACTTCTTGCAGAGTCCGCGCTCGATCCTCGATGGTCCACCTTTCCATTCCTTCACTTCGTTCTTATATATTCTTATGGGTGAATACAGTAGGTGAACACATAGTGAACATCTTAACTATATGCAACCTTTGAAAAAATTATTAATTTGATAAATTCAAAGTTCAAAACTTCGTTGATATAGCTTAAATAATTGGTGAGAACTTTATATAATAAATTTTACTTAAACTTATTTAGATCCATGCTGCACATGAAATTAATTTTTGTTCGATCGCCGATGGTCGAAGTAGTTGGGCACCGCTCTTTCAATCCGTCCTAATATATCCCAGCTCATCCTAATATCCTTAACAAGTACTATATAATCATACTAGAGTAGTACTTTCACCTCATAATTACCTTACCTTAACTTACCTTACCTTACCCTTACCTTACCTCGCATCCTCACAAATATTTTTTCCCCTATTGATTTTCTCTCATATGTCACTTGATGATGCATGATGAAGTGGATGAATGTATGACTGTTGAGTTCTTTATTAAGCAGGAATCGTCGTGGTCAGACTGGGAGGTCGGACTTGGTGTTCACGTGGTCAGCAGTTTGAACTCTTTGTATATAGTAAGACTTTCATCTGTTCCACATATTGGCTACAAAAAAACTTTCGTTTTAACCGACTATTATTTCTCATCTATTTAATAAAAGTTTATATGTTAAATCACTTTACATTTATCAAGTTAAGCAAGTTTTATATTTTTTATTTTTATCACTTTATCTTTATTTGTTCAGTCATCGTATATTTATAAATCCAATCACCCCTTTCTAAATATTTAATCACGTATATTTATCTGTTTAATCGCCTTTATTAATTATTCAATGGCATAAGATTTTTTTGTCACCAGTTCGAATTCTCTCTATTTGCATCTTCCTTTTATCATTTAGTTAAATAATATTTCAGATTTAATTATTCAATCGCAATTTTCATCCATTTAATCACATTTTAAATAATTAATCACGTTTTTTGTCAATTACAGCAACTTTATTATAACTATTTATATAATTTTATCGACTTTATAAAGCATCAATAACCAAAGCATTCACTCGTTTTTAGGTATTTAATCACCTATTTTGCTCTAGTTAATCACCTATATTATCAGTTCAAACTAGTTTAATTTGTTTATTCAGACATGTTTTATTTATTTATTTATTTTGTACTAGCAGTACCTGCCAAGCATTGCTGTGGCTCACTCTGGTTAAATGGGAAAGAGAGAAAAGAGAAAGCGCAAGTTTCTAATATGTTTAATTTCACAATGCTTGTGGGTATTCAATATTCTTTGTTGTTCCATTATCTGTTGAGATATAGAGATTGTCTGGTTTGCTGATTCTAGACCACTCGACATACAATTGTCCACGTGATAAGCAATCCGTGTCTAGATATAAACTGCACAATTCTCAAGATTGGCCCTGAACTTTGTTGATGGTGATTGCAAACGCCAATAGAATTAGAAATTATAATCTCTTAAATTGAAATGGCATATCTGTTGTAATGCAAGGAAATGCGGACATCTTCCCCTTTTAAAGGTCCTGTCAGATTGTTGCTTCTACAATGTCGCTGATTAATTTTTTTATTGCAAGCGCTTGGCCTTGAAAAGTTTTGACTGGTTGATATTTCGCAACATGATAATTGGCATTCCGATTTTCAATTGTTGTACCTGTGATGGTATCCCTGGTAGATCGAGTGAATTAAAAAATTCTGTTGGATAGTTAACCGCCTCTTCTGCTTCCACAACAGTATCGACGGATTTGTATGTGAATGTTAGCTTTGAATGTTAGACTGAATAATATTGTTAAGGTCGTAGACGTTTTGTTCTTGGTCACAAGAATAGCTCGTTTACTCAGCCAATCGTGATTCTTATCATTGGTTTCATTATTGGGAAAATACTTTTTCAACCACTTCTTTTGACGTCACTAAATTGCAGAAGTTATGAGGCAATGAAATTCGTCCTGAGGTCAGATCAACCGGCCCCGTTTACGTTCCCAATTTCTAGAAATTGATGTGAGAATATCTCAGTTTATTTCGTCCGCTGGTGTCCATCGAGGAATTACAGGTAATGTTTCCTTGTAATCTCCTGCAAGCAATATTAATGCATTCCCAAATGGTCTGATGTTTCCACGCAAATCTTGCAATGATCGATCAAGAGCCTTGGACGATTTTTTGTGAGGCATTGTGCATTCATCCCAAAAAATAAGTTGGCATTTCTGCAATACTTTTCCCATGCTGGATGCATTGGAAATGTTGCACGTGGGATTTTCAATGAATTGCATGTTCAGTGGCGATTTCAAAGTCGAAGTAGCAGTTCTTCCACCAGGTATCAATGTCGCAGCAATTCCGGACGATGCAAGAGCTAAGGTTATACCATTTTGGGATCGAAATGCTGCCGATCGTTCTACAATATATTCAGAGCTTGACATGCATTACGGGAAGTGGCATGTGTTACGCCGTTGACAAATCTCAATTGCTGGAAAGACGTTGGACCGGCCACATTTACCAACAGCATGCGAAGAAAGAAGCATTCATCCTGATTAGGATGAACGGTGTACAGTCTGCCTATCGTAGTTATTTGAATATGCCAAGTTGTCCGTCGACTCGCTCTCCTCGTTTGCGTCGTTCAAATAATTTTCTACTGGCATTCCATGTGTAATACGTAGGCACTTTCGAATGCAGCATTGTTTTTGCAAACACGTCATTTTGACATAACGTGAAGAAAGCAGTTAACGCTGTAGCCGGTAGATTCATGGTTGTTTATTGCACAATTGCCGCTGTGAAATAAACGTGTTGTCCATTTACATGTTTTCAAAACAAAAACAAAAATTACTAACGAAATATTTAAATTCAAACGCAGATCAATCGACACAGCTCTATTTCACCACCAATTGCACTAAAAAATAATAAGAACAGTTACAAAAAATTAAGAAAAACAATGAAAAAAGAAACAAATAAACTATACCCACGAAATGAACGGTATAGTAAAAAACACAGCTCAATTCTAGTGCAATGTCACACAAAATAATTAAATCAAATTAAAAATAAATCAGAATTTATGAAAATTCAATTTATCAATGCAATCAAAAACATTGAAATGGAATCGTAACATATTTTGTATAGCTTTTGTTGGTCTTTCGTGCAACAGATGATACTGTTTTAAAAAAACATGTTTTTAACTGTCACAGGTGTGGCATCTAAATAGTAGCTATATGAAAACATTTAAGTCTTCGAATGGAACGTTGTGTCAAAATTTAAAAGCAATCGGTGATGAACTTTTGGAGATTAGAGCGTGTGTTGCGCCTTCGTCCTACAGATGGCGCTGTTTTAAATAAAAAAACATGTTTTTTCCCTGTCCCAGGTGAGGCATGTATATAGTAGGTATATTAAAACGCTCACCTATTCCATTGCAACGTTGTGTCAAAATTTCAAGGCAATCGGTAAAGAGGTTTCGAAGATTTCTCTCACTTGAAAAACACATGACAAACACAGTTTAAAACAAAAAAATGTTTTATCCTGTCACAGACGTGATATCGATATAGTATGTGTAAAAACCCGCTCGTATGCGAATGAAACGTGGTGTGAAAATTTCAAAGCAATCGGTGAATTACTTTCGGAGATTACCGATTTTGAACAAACAAACATTTCCATTTTTATTTATGTTCTAGCAGTACCCGGCCATGTGTTGCTGTGGCTCTGCCCTGTCCCCCAGTTCTCACCATTCCCCCCTCACCCTTCTCCTTGGCCTCCTAACCATTCCCCACTCCACCGTCCCCTCGTCCTCCCCACTATTCCCCACTCCACCATCCCCTCTTCCTTCCCACAATGCCCCACTCCGCTGTCCTTTTGTCCTCCCCACCATTCTCCATTTCCTCTCCCCTCGTCCCCATCATCCCAAACTCCCCCGTCTCATAGTCCTTCACCACCATTACCCCCCTCCCTTGTCCCCTCGTCCTCCCCACCACCTCCTCACTTCCGTCCCCTCATCATCCCCACCTTTCCCCACTCCCTCGTCCGATGCCTTCCCAAATGGTCTGATGTTCCCATCAGAAAATTGGAAACATCAAGTGATCTGATGTTCCCATCACTGAAATATAAGAAAAACAGGAAAAAAATTAAATTAAAATATGAAGAAATAAACTATACTCACGAAATGAACGATATGGTAAACAGCACAGCTCAATTTCAATGCAATTCACACAAAATAATTAAATCAAAATGACAATAAATAAAAATCTATAAAAATTCAATTGATCAATGCAATCAGAAATATTGAAATGGAATTGTAACATATTTAGCATAGCATGTGTGTTGCTCTTACATGCAGCAGATGGCGCTGTTTTTGAAGAAAAGCATAGCTTTACCTGTCACAGGTGTGGCATCAATACTTATTCTTACGAAATTAAAGGTATGGTAAACAACACAGCTCAATTCCAACACAATGTCACTCAAAATAATTCAATAAAAAATATATTAAATTGAAATCTATGAAAATTCAAATTATCAATGCAATCGGAAACATTGAAATGGAATTTGTGATATATTTATTATAGCGTTCATGTTGCTATTATGTGCAACAGATGGCGCTGCTTTTTTTAAAAAAACGCATGTTTTTACCTGTCACAGGAGTGGTATCTATATAGTAGGTATATAAAAAAACGCGCCTATTCGAATGCAATGTTGTGTCAAAATTTCAAAGCAATTGGTGAAGAACTTTCGGAGATTACAGCGTGTGGTACTCTTACGTCCAACAGATGGCGCTGTTTTTCAAAAAAAGCAAGTTTTTTTCCTGTCATAGGTGAGGCATATATAAAGAAGATATATATAAAAGACGCACTTATTCGAATACAACGTCGTATCAAAATTTCAAAGAAATCGGTAAAGAGGATTTGAAGATTCCCCTCACATGAAAAACATAAGAAAAATACAGTTTTTCAGAAAAAGAATGTTTTTTTACCGTCACAGACGTGACATCTATATAGTATGTATATAAAAATATGGTCGGATGCGAATGGAACGGTGTGTGAAAATTTCAAAGCAATCAGTAAAGAACTTTCGGAGATTAGAGATTTTGAACAAACGAACATTTCCATTTTTATTTATATAGATTCATCTCTTTAATCACTAGTTAGTAATATTTTCTATCACCTTATGTTGACTTTTATAAAATTTACAAATTAGCAATAAACATTAACATGCATGTTGCATCACGGTCCTAACGTGGATGTTGCATCACGGTCCTAACGTAAGTTTTGCATAACGGTCCTAACGTGAGTGTTGCATCACATTCCAAACGTGAGGGTTGCAACACGGTCCTAACGTGAGTAGTAGTGATGAAGGCATATGGGCCCCTTTTTTCTGGGAAAAGAGGCCGATATGTCACACCGGATTTACCGAACTTTGGAAAAAGGGGCCGATATGGAATTAAAGAGTTCTTATGAGAAAAATTATTTCAGATTTTAGAAGTTTGTTAAATATTTCTTATGAGGAAAATATGTTCATAGAAAAGTCTGTTAATAGATCTTATAGGTGAAAAAATTTCAGTGTTCTTACCGAGAATAAACAGATATTTTAGACCGTATACTTTTAAGTAGGATTCTTACATAGAAACCAGTATATGTGTTGTGACGGTAATCTCTTTCAAGAGAGATTTGGCCTGTTCTTTCCTACATCATGTTACTTCAGTACGTCTACAACACTAAAATACTACATTCAAGAGTAGTATATATATAGTAGAACACGTTTCTACAGAGGGTATGCGTACCCTACATTCGCTCTCCAAACCCCCTCCCTTTTCTGTCGGCGCACCACCCTCGTCAATCACTAAACTACCACTTCCAGCCAGCATGGTGAGTCTGGCCCTAGCTTCGGTGCGGGGCAGACGTGTTAAATCGGCGCTCCAGCAGTTTGGTGTTGTTTGCCCGTTTCGGCCGGTTGGGGGCGGGTGTGTGTCTGCTCGCCTGTGCTGACGTGGCGTTACGATGGGGGTCCCTCTACCCCCAGTCGTCCGGGCTCAGTCTGTGGGACTAGAGTTCTCTGTGCGGGCTGGTTACCCGGAGATTGCCCTGGCTTGTGAACTGCTCTCTGTCCCTGTGTTTGCGATTTATGGGGTCGAGTTGGTAACGGCCCGTAGGGCCATTGTGAAGTTTGCAGAGGAGGCGGCGTATCGCGATTTTCTCCGGCGATACGAGGGGCGGACACTGCCCCTGTCGGATGGTGCGGGCACTGTCACCCTCTCGGATAGAAGTGGTGCACTTACTTACATCAGTGTGCATGGGGCTCCCTTGGAGTTTCCAGAGGCTCTGCTACGGCGGTATTTCGGGCGGTTTGGCGCAGTTGTTAGTGTGAGAGTGAACGTGGTGTCTTCTAGTCCTCTTAAGGGTGTGAGGTCTAACATTCGCACCCTGGGCATGAGACTCCGGGCGGATATTCCGTCCTCTGTGCGCCTTATGGGGTACAACGTTCGGGTGTTTTACGCCCGTCAGCCGCGGACGTGTTATCGTTGTGGTCTATTGGGCCATCAGGCTGCTGACTGTTCTGCGCCTCCTGTTGCACCAGTGAACCTCTTCAGTGAGGAGGATTTTCCGCCCCTTCCTGTGGGGGATGATTCGGTGGGTATGGACGTCTCTTCGGCTGAGGAGGTGCCCTCTGTAGCAGCTGTTGCTCCGCCTGTTGCGCCCCCTGTTGTTGCCGCATCTCTTCCAGAGGTTGGGTCCTCGCCTAGTGCTCCAGCTGGTGTCCCTGTGCCTCTTCCGCCTGCCGTTTGCTCAGACCCCTCGTCTTCCAGTTCTTCCTCTGCTGTGTCTGTCCCGGTCCCTGCACCCTCGCCGTCTGTCCCGGCTGTGCTGGGAGATGAGGTGGATCCGGAATTCCCTCCTGTGCCTGGCCTGGTGCCCCGTGTGGTTGAGGAGGCTGCCGTGCTGCGGCGTGCGTCGGTTCGCTCGGTTGGTGCTGCGCGGGTCGCTGAGTCTGCCTCCGGGTCTGATGATGTGCGGCCCGAGCCTAAGCGTTCCCGGCGTTCTTCTGTGTGGGCTGATGTTGGCGAATTCGACGAGTGTCGTCCTTCCGTTGGCGGTGGGGTGGCTCCGGATGTGGTGCACACTACGGTGGTGGCGGAGGTACACTTGCCTGAGGATGCCGGTGCCGGCGTTTCGGCCTCCACTTCTGGTCCGGTGTCCGAGGGTCCTGCTTCAGGTGCGTTGCCTGCGTCGGATGGCTCCGGTTCTTCGTGGGCGGTGGTTCCCCCTGCTGTAGTTGGTGGTGAGCGGGGTGGCCTGGTGGTGATGTTGAGAAAGGATGCTCGCTCTGGATGTTCTGTGGCCCCTTCCTCGTTACCCGTTTCCTCGGCAACGGTCTTGCCGCCTCTTCCGTTTCCTGCAGTCCCTTCCGTGTCTCCTGCGGTATCCGTGGAAGTGCTATCGTCTCAGCGTCCGACACCTGCTCCGATGGCGAAGGCGTGGCAGGCTCGGCGACCCTCGTCCGCTTCTCCGGTGTCGTCTGCTTCCTCGAAGGGCGTGGTTGGCGCTCCCCAGCCTCGTTATGCGACTTGCGTCAGTGACCTTAGGCATTGGCCGATGCCGCCAGATATAGATGTTCCTGAGTTTATGATACCCGCTCGAGCGCGGGGGATCAAAAACCCTACCGACCTTGAAGATCTCGTCTGGGAAGCTTACAAGTCGAAATATCCTTGTGAGCTGTTCCCGGAGAAGTACGTTTCTTCCGATGTTCCTCGCAAGTGATTTCTCTGTATTTTGTGTTGCCTGGTTGTGGGGTGTGTATGTGAGTGGGTGGGGTGGGTATTGTTTCCCGGTTCCTGCGTGCTCCGGTTTGTTTTGTGGTTTTTTTTGTATGGCTAGTGGGGGGGTGTGCGGTTCCTATGCGTTTGTGTGTTCGGTTATGGATGTCGTGTGCGCTTGTTTGTCATATTGTGTGCCCTTCAGGCTGTTGGCGTGTACTCTTTATGTTTTGCCTTCCGTTTGTTATGGCGGATCTGTTTTCTTTATTGTTATTGTCCTTATTCTTGTATGTTTCTCGCCTCTCTGTATGTATTTGAGGTGTTAGCAGACTTGTTTTGTGTGCGTTTTGTCCTGGGGTTTTCCCTTATGTTTGTATTACACTGTGTTACTAATTGTATTGTTTGTATCTGCATTTTTGTTTTGTGGTCAGCCCTTCTGGCTGGTCTTCTATTGATTTGTTCCTTTGTCCTTGTACATATGTGTGCTTTGTACTTTTGTTCTATGTTGTATTTGTTCTGTTTTTCTTGTACATTATACGCATGCTTGCATGTAAAAAAAAAAAAAAAAAAAAAAAAAAACTTCCAGCCAGCAAGCTTCCCATTGGTGAATCAGCGACTCATCTCGACTTCAGTGCCATCTGCATAGCCTATGACTAAGCGTGCACGAGCAGTTGATCTTTCGAATATTCTGTGGTCTCAAGGCTTATACTTCTATTTAGCATACGCTCTGTGTATTAGTGGAGGTTTTCAGCCAGCCAATATTCGCAGCACCTTTAGCTCATTTTTTGTCTTGTTCATTGTAGAGTAACGTAACCATTATTTTATTTTATATTGTGTTTGTCTTTGTATTTATGTTTAATTCGCACTGTACATAGCCAAGGGATTATCTTTGTTTATATATGTTTAAAGTCAATTAAAGTTTCATTGTTTATACGATTTGTTTTGTGTGTTTTCCCCTTTTTACTTGACCACAAGAGACAACAGCCAAGCAGGCGACCTTTTTTTCTCTTTTTTCTTTTTACTAATGTGATTGGCATTAACACCAGCCATTGGGAGGACTGCCTTACACCTAAATTTTCCCATCACATTAATGGGGGCCTGTCCTAGGAGCCTCACTCAGGTACTGATACTAGAACATTTCAACTTGTGGTAAGTGTACTTGGCTTTGATATAGTTGCTTTTCAATAATTTCATAACTTTTAATATTTTTATGGTGCTGCGTATTTTGTGCATTTCGAGTGTAGCATATTATGAATGTTGGATAACTGTGGATTACGTGGTGTCTGGTGGCCACAGTCACTCTCTTAATTGGTTGTTCATCCCTCGGTGTTATTATTCGTGTATTCCACCCTTTTCGTCCCTAGAATATTTCTCAATTACGGCAGATCATCACTTTGGTACCCTGGTACTTTGGTTTGTCTTCGGGCCACGTACCCTATCTTCTGCAATCCGACCAAAGGAGGATAAAGAGGGCCATAGTTCCTCTAGCACGGACTACGCTATTGAGTTGGGACCTCAACAGCAGTTCTCGTCACCAGTTGACACTCGCACCCCTGCGCGTCGGTCACAGATTATGATATTTACTCAGGTAGGGAATTGGCTTTCTTTTTCAGAGCACAAAGAACGCTAATTCTGTAAGTATCATCTAGTTAAGTAGGAAACCCCTTGCTTCTGTCCTATAGAGACCGGCAAGGTATCCCTACATTTTTGGACTACCCTTTCACTTTTGACACAATCAAAGTTTCGTTGGTTTTTTAAACTATCAGTTTTATTTAGTAGGATTCTCTTGCCCTTATTCTCGTATATTGAGTGCCGGGTACAAGATTTCCTGCAATTTTTATTATTTAATCACTTAACATCTAATATTAACGTTAATTGTTTTCACATTAACGATTGAATTTCCACAGGATAGTCACCAGTTGCCACGTCATCCTGTTACTGACATTTATAATACCACAAGTACATTCGCTGTACATTTGTTTGCTATCTCAAAATGTTTCGTCTCTCAGCATTTCGTAGTGATCCAGCTAATGAAGTAGGGAACTTAATTCGTGCCAAGAAGACAGAATTACACACTCTAGCACTTGAGTATCGCCTAGATGTTCAACATGGAGCCATCAAAAGTGAATTGCACAACCTTATCCTGGACCACCTCTTAGATAATGGAATTATAGACTCTGATTCTTATTAAAACTATTCTATTGCAGATCGGCATGCTCTGGCAGCTATGAAGTTAAAGTTAGAACTAGCGAAAGTAGAGCGTGAACAACAAAAAGACGCTCTACAATTCCAGAAAGAACAAGCTGCCCTTGAAAAGGAAGCTCTCCCGAGAAAGAAAGAAGAGGCTGCCCTAAAGAAGGAAGAACAGGAGCGCGAGACTGCCAGGCATAAAGAAGAACAGGAACACGAGGCTGCCCTAAAGAAGGAAGAACAGGAACGCGAGGCTGCTCTAAAGGAACGCGAGGCTGCCCTAAAGAAACGCGAGGCTGCCCTAAAGGAACGCGAGGCAGCCCTAAAGGAACGCAAGACTGCCAGGCATAACGAGGAACAGGAACGCCAAGTTGCCCTACAACGTGAGCGTGAGAGGGAACAGCTTGAAGTAAGAGAACATAATCTAGAGATATAACGTGAACACGATAAGAAGCAAGCTGATAGTGCTCTAGAATACCGTAAAAGAGAACTCGACTTGGAAACTACACACTATACTCAGCGCCAACGAACAGCCAGTCCTCCAGCAAGCTTTAGCATCTCACAGGCAAGTAAGTTAACGTCACCATTCGTTGAGACAGAGATAGATGTGTTTTTTACCATTTTGAGGCCCTAGCTAAAAATTTAGCTGGCCTGAAGATCAGTGGTCTATACTTCTCAGAGTGCATCTCACAGGTAGAGCTGCGGTTACTCTCAGTACCTTAGCGTCTGAGAATGACAACAAGACTCTAAAGCAAGCCGTTTTAGACGCCTATCTTCTCTCCACAGAAAACGACAGACGAAAATTCCGTGAGTATCTAAAGGTAAGTGCCACCACCTATTTAGAATTTGCCAATACTAAGAAAAGATATTTCATGAAATGGCTGGAAGCAGCCCATGTTTCTACATTTTCAGACCTTGTCAACCTTATTCTAGTCGAAGAATTCTTTCTACGTATTCCTGCTCCCATCCGTCCTCACTTAGCGGATAAGGAGGAAACCGACTACATCAGATGTTCGAAGTCGGCTGACACCTACAGCCATATACACCGGTTTACAACTAAAACATCTTCCAGTAAGAAATCTTGGTCTGATTATGACAAAGTGAGTACCAATCAAGTAACCTCTCAATTATATTGTAAGTATTGCAAGCTCTATGGACATACCATAGATAAATGTGGAAAAGCCCAATACTAAGGCTATAGTGAAACTCCTAAACCCAAACTGACTCCTAAGTCCGGTAAGCCTGTGATGAATGTTGGTGTTCCTGTTAATGATCTTTCCCTCTTCAGCAAACACCTATACCCTGGAATTGTCTCTGCCAACAGTACAGATTCGGAGGGATGTTCTAAAGTGAAGATCTTGAGGGACACAGCTGCTCTTCAGTCTACCATTTTGAAATCGGCTGTGCCTAACATCACCTACACCGGGGAGACGGTCCTTATTACTGACCTCACTGCTACCACTCCGTATCCACTCGCCAGAGTCCACCTGGATTGTCCTTTCGTACAAGGTGAAGTCCAAGTCGCCATCCGAGAAAAGCCTTTTCCCATGATAGGGGAACAACTTCTCCTGGGCAACGACTTGGCCAAAGATCTGCAACCTTCCAACTTGATCATCATGGACAAACCCCAGGTATGTATCTCTGTAGTGGAAAACCCCACCTTGAAGTATATTCCAGCAGAGGTCCAAGAAAGTAATGAAGTCTCTCCTCCGGTTTTGGTGACAACCCGTGCGCAAGCTGCACGCCCGCAACCAGCTGACTCTACTGCAACAGCTGTCCCTCAAGACCATCAGAATCTACCACCAAATCTTACTATATTGGAGTTCCGTAAGTTACAGAGGGAGGATCCCTCATTAACACCATTATTCTTCCAGGCCGAGACTCAATCTGACAGTATCCCTGGGTTCTTCATAGAGAACCAATTGCTCTACCGGAGGTACCGACCCAGTAAACTAACGGAGGATGACGATTGGGCTAATGTCGACCAACTAGTAGTTCCCACCAGCCTACGGCTTGATATTCTACACCTGGCCCATGGAGCACTTTCTCACTACGGTTTTAATAAAACCTATCACGGAATGAGACAAGACTACTACTGGCCAGGTATGATTAAAGATGTAAAAACTTATGTACAACATTTTCATACATGTCAGATGGCAGGAAAACCTAACATCCTAATTCCCAAAGCTCCTTTGATTCCTATCCCAGTGCCTTCAGAACCTTTTCACAGACTCATCATAGACTGTGTTGGTCCTTTACCCCGGACCAGTTCTGGCAACACTTATATATTAACCATCCTGTGTCCAACCACCAGATTCCCCATAGCAGTTCCTGTAAAAAACATTACGGCTGCTACGGTGGTGAAACAACTATTGAAGATCTTTACACAATATGGATTTCCTCGGGAGATTCAAAGTGACTGTGGCACTAACTTCACCAGTGATCTCTTCAAGAAGACACTGGAAGAATTCAACATCACTCAGGTATTGTCCAGCCCCTATCATCCTGCTTCACAGGGTTCTCTTGAACGTAGTCAACAAACTATAAAATCACTCCTTAAGAAATTTTGCAATGAAACTATGAAAGACTGGGAAAAACAACTTGACATCATCATGTGCATTTACAGAAGTCTCCCAAATGAGTCTCTAGGAGTATCTCCTTATGAGATGTTCTACGGACGTAAGTGCCGTACTCCTCTTTATGCTTTTAAAGACTCTCTACGTAATGCTACCTTCAGTGACCCTCAGTATGTGCCCCAGTTTCTTTAAAACTTAAAGCACATTCTAGAGAGAGTACATAAATTTGCCAATGATAATTTATTAAAAGCTCAAGATAGGATGAAGACTCATTTTGACAAACGCAGTAAAATCAGGAAATTTAAAGCAGGAGACTTCGTTTTAGCATATTTTCCTATCCCAGGTTCTCCATTGCAAAATAAGTTTTCAGGACCTTTCCGCATCAGGAAGTGCAGAAACAACCGCAACTACGTTCTTGAGACTCCAGATAGGCGACGGAGGAACCAGTTGTGCCACGTCAATCTTTTGAAGGAGTATAAAGGTATTCCCCCCACTGTGCTAGTATCTCTCTCCACCTTTAAAGATCCGTACCTTCACAGTGAGACCTTCCCCTGCGTCTCCTCCCAGAAGCACTAACTAAGAGTCAGTGCCTTCCAACTCGGAAATCCTTACTGATCTTCCTAAATATTTACAAGACTGTAACAGTGCTCCTCTCATCAAAGTTCTTCAAGAACCATAGAAGTTGTTCAGCGATGATCCCAAGGAGTGTAAGGTGGTTCAGCACGACATCCAGCTACTTCCTGATACCCGGCCGATTCGTCAACCCTTCTACCATATCAGCCCGTACAAAAAGGAAGTTATGCGTGCTGAAGTACAGTACCTTCTGGATCATAGGCTGGCCACCCCTTGTGTGTTCCTTTGGGCCTCACCCTGCATCTTGGTGCCAAAGCCGCACGGTGAAGTACGACTATGTACCGACTATATGAAACTGAACCTTGTGACCGTCAAGGATGCTTACCCTTTACCTCGTATAGATGATATCCTTGACGCAGTAGGTAATGCTAGTTATCTGTAAAAAAATTATTTGTTAAAGGGCTACTATCAGATCAGCCTGACAGAGCGAGCTAAGGAAATATCTGCCTTCACCACTCCTTTTGGCCTGTACAGATATGAACGCCTTCCTTTTGGACTGTGTAACGCCCTGGCCACCTTCCAGCGAGCTGTCAACCGCATCATCTACGGCCTAGATCACACCTACGCCTACTTGGATGGCATCGTTGTGGCAAATAACACCTGGAGCAAGAGTAGTAGGGCATTCAAGCTCCAGTAGAAGAGTAGAGTAGAAGAGCATTCAAGAGTAGTATATATATAGTAGAATTCGTTTCTACAGGGGGTATACGTACCCTACACTCGCTCTCCAAACCTCCTCCCTTCGCTGTCGGCGCACCACCCTCGTCAATCACCACACTACCACTTCCAGCCAGCAGGGATTCGCTCACTGGCCGCCAGAGGGCCAGGACGTGCTCGTTTGACCTGCCAGTTGTCGCCTGGTGCTGAGTGGAGGCGGGTGTGGATTGTGGTGTGGTGCGCCCGCTGGCCGGAGGGCCCGGCTGGTGGTATGGTGGTTGGTGGTGTGTCCCGCGTACGGTGGGTGGACACGGCGTGCCTTGACTTCTCAGGGGATGTGGACTGGGCGATTGTGGAAATTGCTGTCGTCGATGTGCTTCAAGCGGATGTCCAGGATTTGATAGGGCTGGAAAAGCTTTCCCCTACGCGAGTGGCGATGACCTTCTGCAGGAGCTCGCTGTACAAGGAGTTTGTGGCGCGTTGGGCCGGCCACTCTGTTCCAGTCACCGACACGGCTGTGTCTGTGGCCGTTTCGGATCCCTGGGGGGCCGTGCAGTACGTGAGTGTGCATGGTGTACCGGTGACGTTCTCTGAGGATGAGCTGCGGGTTGTGTTTGGAAAATATGGAGAGGTGCAGTTTCATCGTTTCAACCATCTGCGTACAGGTCGGCTGAGCGGGCTGCGTACGTGCATTCGTACGCTAGGTATGAAGATTACGTCACCGGTACCATCTCGTCTTCTGTATCGTGGGCTCTCGCTCAGAGTATTCTATCAGGGACAGACTCGTACTTGTTTCCGGTGTGGTGCTGAGGGCCATGTGGCAGCGAGCTGTGATGCTTCTCGGGCTGAGGCTCCCTCCGTTTTCTTGGAGGGTGACTTTCCCCCTTTGGAGATGCGGGGGACTTCCTCATCGCATTCTCGCCCTGGCGAGGTGCCTGGGGTGGTTCCTGCGGCGGGTTCAGCGAGTGCTCCCTCGGTCCCTGTTTGGTCGGGACATAGTACGTCTGCTTCCCCAGTGTGCTCTGTGGGAACGGGAGCTCCTACCTCGGGGGTTCCTCGTTCGGTGGTGGCGGAGGTGCATCCATGGCCGGAGGCTTCTGTGCGGTCCTCGGCTGCTGCTGTTGGTGTGGTGCCTGCTTCCCCTGCTGAAGATTGTCTGCTGCCCGGGGATGCTGGGGTGGTGGGGTGTGTGTCCTCCTCCCTGCCCTCTGACTCTGCGTCGACTCCCTCGTCGTCTACGAAGGTCGCCTTATCCAGTGGTTCGTCAGCTGCGATTGCCTCGGCGTCCGTGGTGGATGCCCCCTGTGAGCTGGAGTGTGCTCTCCCGCTTTCTGGACCTGCTCCTTCTGCTCCGGTCTCCGGGCGTGGTGGTAAGCTGTGGCCCCATGCTGTGGAGGTTGCTGCTGTGTGTGCCCGTGCTGCTTCGGCTTTGGGCCCGCCCGCGTCGGGTTCTTCTGGAGCACCCCTTACTGGGGGTCGTTGTACCGACGATCAGCAGCCTCATGTGAGGCGCCGTCGTTCGGCTCAGGATACATCGCCTCGTCGGTTGTGGGCGGAGGGCGGTGTTGCGATGGAGGTTGCGGGCGAGGACATCGAGGAGGTTTCTTCTGTGGTGCCTCCAGTGACGGCAGCTGCGCCTCCTGATGGTGGCACCTCTGGGTGGGTGGCTCATCGCGGTGACCGGGACCTGGTGGTCGTGTTGTCTAAGAGTACCTGTCGGGGGTCTTCGGCCCTTGTTCCGGTTGGTGGGGGCTCTGTGGATCCGGCAGAGGGCTCGTCCGTGGGGCTGGGTACGGCGACTGACGGTGTTCATTGTGATCGCCCTGGGGTCCGGGATGAAGTGCGGCCTGTGTGTCGCGACGGGTTGGGGGTGTCCTGAGGTTGTTCCGATGGCGCCCTCTGTAGTTTGTGCGTCCTTGAATGTTCGGGGTTTGAATGCTCTTGGGGTCCAGTTGGGCCTGTTGGATGTTTTGCAGGAGCAACGTGTGGATGTGGCTCTCATACAGGAGCATAATGTGCATGATGTGTCTGTGTTGCAGTGTCTAAGCGTGCATTATCATGTGGTGCTCAACTCGCCGAGGACGCCTTTCGGGGGGACCCTTATGTTATTCTCTCGTAAGGCCTCCTTCTCCGTGCTTCACACGGAGTTGGACGAGGATGGGCGGGTGTTGTTTGTGCGGGTGGAGTTTTTGGGGGTCGTGATTCCGTTTTTGACGGTGTACGCCCCCTCGGGTGCAGCGCGTCGTCGGGAGAGGGAGGAGTTTTTTCGGGTGGGGCTTCTTCCTTTCTTGCGCCATGATACGCGGGGCATGATTTTTGGAGGGGACTTCAATTGTGTGACGAGTGCGCGGGATTGTTGTAGCGCCCGTCCGCAGAATGTCTCGGGTGCGCTGCTGGAGGTGGTGCGTTCATGTGGTTTCCGGGACGCTGCCGTGCTCTTTGGTGGAGGGTTGTCGTTTACTTTTGCTGCACGTGGGGTGTGTTCGCGCATCGATAGGGTGTATGTCAATGGTGGGGAATGTACGGTGTATGATTTTCGCACTGTCCCGGTTGCATTCTCCGACCACAGTTTGGTGGTGGTCCGGGTTGGGGTACCCAGTCAGGTGCGGGGTGGTGGAAGCTAAACTGTGGGTTGTTGCGTTCTCCGCGTGTTTGTCGTCAGTTTCGGTGTTGGTGGGTCGGGATTCGAGCCCGGCGTTGTGAGTTTCTTTCTGTCTTGGAGTGGTGGGAGTGGTGTAAAGAGCAGTGTCGTTTGTTTTTTCGCGTGGTTGCTAAGCGCGAGGCTGCTGGGCGCTTTGGGTTGCTGCGGTTGTTGCAGGCGCAGCTGTCGAGGTTGTATGTACGGTACGATGCTGGTGTTGATTGTTTTAATAAGATTGTGGACTGCAAGGCGCGTATATGCGGGTTGCGGAGTAAGTGGGCGGAGGGTGTGCGTGTGAGGGCTCGTGTAAGTGAGAGGGTCGCCGGGGAACGGATTTCTCCATTTCTTTTAAGTAAGGTACGGGCCGCACGGGACTCTGTTCTTTTTACGGCCTTGCAACGGCCAGATGGGACGGTTGTTTCGGACACTGGTGGGGTGTTGCACTATGTTCGGCAGGAGTTGGCTGCGCTGTATGCAGAGGTGGCTGGGGACGCCGCACTTGCGGAGGATTTCTTGGGTCGGTGCCTTCCTGGGTTGTCGGTTGCGGAGTGTGCTGGTCTGGTGAAAGAGGTCTCCTTGGCGGAGCTGCTTGTGGTGGTGCGGTCGTTTCGTTCCGGGAAGGTGCCGGGTTCGGATGGTCTTCCTATTGAGTTCTATGTCGCCTTTTGGGATGTGTTGGGGGATGTTCTGCTGGAGGTGGTCCAGTCTTGTCTTCGGGAGTGCGTTCTGCCTATGTCTCAGTGCGTTGGGATTGTGCGGCTTCTCCCGAAGTCGGGCGATCTACGGTTATTCTCAAACTGGCGGCCCATTACTTTGTTGAATGTCGACTACAAGATCCTGTCTAAGGTCTTGGCTGGTCGGTGTCGCAGTGTTGTTGCGTCTGTTGTCTCTGTGGAGCAGTTTTGTGGTGTTCCGGGTCGTTCCTTGTTGCATTGCAATGCATTGTTTCGAGATGTGCTCTTGTACGTGTCCGACGCTCGCTTGTCGGCAGCGATGCTTTGTCTGGATTGGTCGAAGGCTTTCGACCGTGTGTCGCTCGATTTTGTGTTTTGCGTGTTGGGGAGGCTGGGATTTCCGCCCTTGTTTGTTCGTTGGGTGCGTATGTTGTACGCTCAATGTTGTAGTCGGGTCTGTGTAAATGGGTTTTTGAGTGATTCTTTCCCTGTGCGTCGCTCGGTGCGGCAGGGTTGTCCGCTTTCGATGCTCCTGTATATCGTTTTTCAGGAGCCGTTTTTTCGGGCGATCAAGGGATGCCCGTTGATCGTCCCCCCCCCCCGTTTCCCGTCGGGTCTTCGGTTGCCTATCTGCGGTTATGCAGATGATACCGTCCTGTTCCTGGCCTCGGAGGGGTCGGTTGGGGCGGTCCAGGTTGTGGTTGAGAGGTTCGAGTTGGCCACTGGGGCGCAGGTGAATCGTGCGAAGTCCGGTCTTATGGGTCTTGGTGGGTGGTCCTCTCGCCTTGTGTGGGTGGGGTCATGGTTTCCGGTTGTCACTTCTATGCGGGTTTTGGGGCTTACCTGGTTCGCTTCCTATGAGAGGTCCTTGGCTTGCAATTGGGATATGGTTTCCCGGAGTGTCGGTGTTGTGATTGGGTTGCTGGCTGTGCGCCCGTTGACGCTTTATCAGCGGGCGTTGCTTGTGAATTGCAAAGTTTTGTCCCGGGTCTGGTTCGTGGCTCGGGTTTTCCCCCTGGATCGTAAGCTGGCTTTTGGGTTGGAGCGCCAGGTTTATCGTTATGTGTGGTGTGGTCGTTACCACCCAATTCGCCGGTCGACGTTGGTGTTGGCTGTGCGGGAGGGTGGGGTGGGCATTCCTGATGTGTTCACGAGGGCTCGGGCGCTCTTTTGGGTCTCGTTGTGTCAGGGGTTTGAGTTGGGTGGGGGGCTCAATGGTTTGTGTGTTTATTATTGCTCTGTTAGGTTTAGCTATTTGGTGGATTTTGGTGTTTGTCGGGAGGCGGCGGTCTGTACCCCCCCGGTTTACTCTTGGGCGGTGGCAATTCTTCGGGAGGTATGCCGTTGTCCGGGGTTCCTGTCCTTGTCGGTCAAGGCGGTGTATCGGGTTTTGTTTCGTCGTGTTCCACCACGGGTGGAGGGTTTGTTCCCGTGTTGGGATTGGGGGAATGTGTGGGCGGCGCTGGGGGCTCGGTTTCTGGCTCCGCAACAGCGGGAATTGTTGTTTCGGCTCTTGCATTTGTCGTTGGCGACTAATGCACGGTTGTGCATGCTGGGTTTGCGTGCCTCTGATGCGTGTGTGCACTGTGGGCTCCCTGAGACGCAGTTGCATGTCTTTTATTTTTGCGGGCGGTTGCGGGGTTTGCTTGATTGGTTTCGGGACGTGTTGGTTGGAGTTTGTGGACCTGGGTGTCGGGGTGACCTTTTGAGATTTTTGTTTTTGTCCTTTCCGCGGAGGTCGCGCCGTGTTCGTAATACGCTTTGTCTTCTTGTTGCTGACTTTGTGTATTGTGTGTGGGTGGGTCGGAGGGAGGGTTATGGGGTTGCTAGGCTTTTGGGGTTTTTGAGGGGTCGTTTGCGGTTCACGTGGTGGTGGGTGCAGCGTGCGTTTCCGAGCGAGTTCCGTGGTTGGTTCACGGGTGGGTATGTGCGTGGGGTTGCTTTTGGGTGAGTGGTCTTCTGTTTTCATCCTAGATCCCCGGCCCTCCGGTGGGCCTCCTCGGGGGAGTTGTGCTGGGTGTGTGTGTGGTTGCTCCTGTGGTTGTGTGTTCGGTTTGGTGTGTGGGGTTGAGTGTGAGTGTGGGTTTGCTTCTATGTTGGCTCCTGCGTGGGCCGTTGCTTGTACCTTGAGTGAGTTGCATGCGGCTGTTTGTTACTCTTTTTGTTGGTTTGATTGCTGTTCTTCCTGGAAGTGTGTTTGTTTAGGGTACATGTATCTCTGTGTTTCATTGTTCGCCCCGGATTCTTTCTTGGGGTTGTCATATAGTAGTGCCTGGGCCTTGGCCATGGTTTGTTTTTATGTTACTTATATGATTTGTGTGCGATGTGCTTATGCTTTGTGTTATTTCTGTAATTGTGTGCATTGTGTATTTATATGTGTGTCTGGTTTATTCTTTATATGTTAGTTGTGTCTTTCCATGTCCGTATGCGTCCGTTTGTTGTTATTCGGACTTGTGTCCCTGGAGTTTCTGGGGTCTTATTATGCAATGTTCTCTTCTATGCCTGTTTATGATTATGTTTTTGTTGTTATGTTCTGTTCTTAGGTTCATGTCATGTATATATTGTGCTATACTTTGTATAGCACAATATCAAAATAAAAAAAAAAAAAACTTCCAGCCAGCAAGCTTCCCATTGGTGAATCAGCAACTCCACTCGACTTCAGCGCCATCTGCATAACCTATGACTAAGCGTGCACGAGCAGTTGGCTTTAGAATATTCTGTGCTCTCAAGGCTGATACTTCTATCTAGCATGCGCTCTGCGTATTAGTGGAGGTTTTCAGCCAGCCAATATTCTCAGCACCTTTAACTCATTTTTTGTCTTGTTCATTGTAGAGTAACGTAACCATTATTATATTTTATATTATGTTTTGTCTTTGTATTTATGTTTAATTCACACTGTACATAGCCAAGGGATTATCTTTGTTTATATTTGTTAAAAGTCAACTAAAGTTTCATTATTTATACAATTTGTTTTGCGTGTTTTCCCCTTTTTACTTGACCACAGGAGACAACAGCCAATCAGTCAACTTTTTTTTCTCTTTTTTTTTTACTAATGTGATTGGCATTGACACCAGCCATTGGGAGGACTGCCTTACACCTACATTTTCACATCACAATCTATATAACTAAAACATTACCCATCCATCCGCCTTCCCCTTTCCTCCCAACCCCCGTGTCACCTGTTCCGACCTCACTGCCTCCAGCCAGATGCCGCCAGCAAGTCACCTCCGTAATCTTATCTTTGTGTCTCTGTAATTTTTGGACCGTCCCTCCCCCTCTCTACCTGTTACCTTACCCCCCTTTCATTCATAATTCCGTACAACTATTTTAGACATCGTAAGGTTAGTTCCTTTATATTAAATGTCAGTTTTACACAAATCAACCGAGTCAGTTAGCAAGTTATAGCTCCTGTCCCCGCCTTAGTCCCCTTTCATAGATTCATTACTAACATTCCAATCCCTCTGAAATTTAGGACCATTATATTTCGTACATAGAAAAATAGATCCGAGCAGTTATCGTGTGCTAGCTCCGGTTCCCCGCCTTAGTTTACTAATACAACTTCTTTACTACCCAATTAATTTCTTTAAGATTTTAAAACATAGCTATTTTAGACGTAGTAAAATACAATAATTTAGTTAACGAGCTCCAGCTCCTGTCCCTCGCCGTAGTTTCCTCTCATATCTTCGTTAATACCTAACCAATCCATCTGAAATTTTATACAGTAATTTTTCAGACGTAGTAAAATACAATAATTTAGTTAACTAGCTCCAGCTACTGTCCCTGCCTTAGTTTATCCCCGTAACTTCTTTACTAACAGTCCAATCCCCCTAAAATTTTAAATAGCCATATTTCAAACACAGTACAATACAATAATTTAGTTACCGAGCTCCAGCTCTCGTCCCCCCGCCTTAGCTCTCTTTCGTATCTTCGTTAATAACCCATCAATTTTCCTGAAACTTATACCCTCTGTATTTCAGGCACAGTAAATAAGAACAAGTCAGTTACCAAGCTTCAGCTCTTGTCCCTCACCTTATTTCATTTGTGTAAGTTCTTTAAATTTTTCCTCGAGGTTGACTCATGAAGCCTTTCCCAAAAATGGGGTATGGCCGCAAGGCAGCGGAGGTTTAAAATCATGGTTTTCCTTCCCCTAGATGGGCTGCCTTCCCAGGCTATTGAGTCCCATCTACCCGGAGCACCTGGTTTTAAGGCGCCACAAGCACGCCCTCGCCCTTTCTCCTGTCAGTAAAAGCAGTTCTGCCGGACTTAAAGACTAAGCCACTCGTGCAGGCCAGGAGTTGGACTTGGTTGTCAGAGGCTATTGGAGATGCATGTATCAGTCCTAATTGATTTGTACAAGTTCTTTATTATCAGACCAAATCCCCCGAGATTTAAGATCACCATATTTCTAACGTAGTAAAATAAATCAAGACATTAGCCGCTCTCCATTTCCTTTCCTCTGCCATGGATCATCAAACATAAATATTTCCGATCAAGTCCCTCTCCAGCCTAACTCTTTATCAGAGTAAACACCTAATCGCTCCTGCCTAATTATCTTCCCCCCTAACCCCTACACCCCCCTTCTGCATCTCATCCAAGTCTCATAAATTTTAAGTGTAGCTGTTAATTTGCATTCCTTCCCCATTATAACATATTCTCTGTAAGTTCAGATCAGTACTTAGTCTTACATATTCTAAAAATACAAATACAAATATTTATTCAGGTAAAGTACATACATACAAGGTAAGATACAAAAGTTGATGGATTTATAGATAGAGCTAGTACATACAATGCCTAAAGCCACTATTACGCAAAGCGTTTCGGGCAGAATCTATTCTCTAGTTCCTTCCATTTTATATAAGACTTAAACAACTATTACCGTGTATCCTATCATATTTTAACATGACTCATAGGTTAATATACCTAACTCCTTACTTCTATTACAAATCCCAGCATGATCGCCTCGCATCTCACTACACTTTCTACTTTACATGTTTTATCTTGTGTTCCATGCATCTTGGTACCGACACTTACAATCTCTCTCAATCCTTTACACGTCCCAGCATGTTCGCTGCGCTTCTCACTACGCTTTCTACTTTACATGTTGTAGCATGTTTTCCGCACTTGCAATCTCTCTCAATCCTTTACATGTCTCCTTGCAACCATTTCTTACAGTTTTCCTCCATCCCTCCACTACATGTTCTTACCCGTTCATTACAGTCCCTTTCATGTTCTCTGTTTATCTTTGTACTAATTCTTAAACTAGTTGTTTTTGTCATTTAGTAAGTAGATCGTCCTTAACAACAACAGTAACATTACTAATTCTCAATGAGTTACTACAGAGTATTTAGTAGTTATTCATTTTTCAAACTACGTCTATATAAATCATTCTAAGACATCTTCATACAATTAAAGATACTTGCCATGGCACTAGGTCATTACTTATAATAGCATCATAAGGCATTCTTTTCTTAACTCAGCTTTATTAAACATACACCTTCAATAATCAAAGGTAACTTTTCAAGTCTTTGTAATCAATATTTATGTTAAACTTACTACAACATCTCATTATTCAGTGGAATAATTAAGTACTTGTTTTAGTCCCCAATGTAATAAGCAAATTATACTATTAAGGATAAAGAAATCTTATTTAGAAGAGACATCAAGTTTATTACACCATTTAACATAAACAGGTATTCAAAACAATTGTAAACACATGTAGTTAATCATAGTACTTATGCAGTTTTTCAAGAAATCATATACAGGTATTCAACAAGCAATTGGATTTATTGTATATGAAATATTTCCTCTACAAATTGGACAGCATTTTAGAGAGAAAAGACAACCACTGCATGTCACCATATGTTTACACGGTAGTATTACAAGATTTACATTTTTATCCATACAAACTCTGCATAAAATATCTTCTTCCCAAGATTGTTCTGTACAATCCTTGTTTTCAACAGTGTTAGTACAAGTCTCAGGTAAAGTTTTCAATCCCAGATCTTCAGTTGTAACTTCTTCTTCCTCTTTATCATCCACTTCTTCATAAATTATTTCCCGTATCCATAAATAAATATCTGTACCCTCTTGCATATACCTCAACACTATTTCTAGACATCTACGCTGTATAATAAAAGGTAATAAATCGCTTGAATCCTTAAGGTACTGATTTAAAGCATATCTTATACTCTCAACAGGTATTAATTTTTGATGAATCAGATTTTTTGAACTTATCCACACCCTTCATTAGGATATTAATTAAATCATCGTCTATAGGTTTTATAGGTAATGGTAATTGACATTACCATTACCTATTCTTAAGCATATCTAGCATTCTTAACAAATTCCTTGCCCCTTGCAAGAATAATGTAGGCACATTCAGGATTACATCTCGCATGTAACGTCCAAGGATCATCTTCTGGTCTCCAGTTACGTATTCCCACAGCCACAGTGAAAGCAGCAGACATGATCACTTATACCTGAAAACCATAAAAACAATCCAGCATCATCTTGTTACTCTCTTTGAACTAATATTCATTACTCCTTTACTTATAACTCTATTAAATTTAAAAAATAGTTAAACACTTCATACTGCAATAAAAATAAACCAGCTTCAGCCAGCTCGTGAGAAGTTTGCTTGACGCTTCCAGGCCATGTCATATCAAATGTCTCTAGGCGACGTTTAAAAGTTACCATTCCTGGATTCAGTGAATGCCTTAATTTTATCAATCCCAGATCTTCCTTGAGAGGTGCACCACCTATAATATAATGTAGTTATGTAAAATATTCTTTAGAAGAAGAAGAACCTATTAAAGCAAGTTTGTACAGAGTATATGAGACTGACACAAGAATACATCGTAAGAATATATACTTACTACTGTCACTGATTTTCTTATTTCCCAGTTCAATTTTATGGGAAACAAATTCCAGTCCATATTGGAAAGCTATCTCAGACATCTCTAAACAAACATTGTCACTCCTCTTGACTCTAATAAAGGCACAGTCTTGATTAATCATCTTATGACGTCTTCGGGGGGTATCATCTGTGGGAACCGACCTGTGAGATTTATATTTATTTAATTTATATGAATTTATATTTACGTTAATTTATATACTTCGATAGCAATTTGTATAATGATAAGTGGACTGTATTTCTGCAATAATCTCTTAATCTCACAAATCGATCCTCTACACATTAGGGGGGGGTTATTAAATTATATATATGCAGCCAATCAAACTACAGTATTAACTACACACATTGATGAGGTTCCTTATCTTATAGTACAGCAGGCTAGTCCACCAGGTATAACTAGGGTGTAGACACCAAATTATCCTCTTTGAGGTAGCTTCCATATCACCCAGTAACTGGTGCACAAATCTTGCTTCCTCGTCTTGACCTGTCAAAAGTGCGCTAGCTGTGAAGCCAGAATCCTATATATGACAAGTATTTCAGAGAAAACTGTACATGGAACATGAAGACCTGGCTTAATTACCTTTAGTATGAGGCGATTTCGCGTTCTAACCGGCTAACCCTATATAATGACATTAATGGCCACTAATGATAGATAATGGGTTTCGGAAAGAACACTTAACTTGATATGTAGACAGCGTGTTGAAAAATGGTACACCTTTGGTTTCCATAACACTACGTCCAAGTAAATTTAACAGGAGCCGAATTTGCTCCCGTGTGAGCCTCTGGTCTCAATATAAACAACAATGGCTGCCCCTTCCTCCTCACTCTGACGCCTGGCTTACATTGTCCACATTTCAGAAAGTGATAGAAGGGTCACATTTACTCTACTTTAATATTGATAATTAAGTTAATTTATATGAGATGTTTTATGATGGTAAAGTCCAAAGACTAATGTATTTAAGAATAATTCCCAGCAAAATAGCTGGTGAATTATAATAGTATGTGGTGATGATATCCCGTTTTCTTTAGACGGTAATTCCACTACAAGTTACGTTTTCTATGGGTAACTTGTTTATACAACACAGCTATTATCTGTATAATTATTAAATGGTGTCGGATTTTCCGACATAATTCCCCAGGGGGCTGCTCACGGGTCGAAGTCCTCTTTAGAACAGACGAACACCGATACTCCTCCTTCGAATTATTAGATTAATTTGATGTTAGTAGTTAGTAATCACACATTTGTGCGTCTGTTCGTACAGGACGGATGTCCCGTACTAGAGTTGCAGGGGTTAGAAGTCTAATGCAATTTCATTTCCCTGTCAACTCTTGAAAGGCTAATATTCAAGCCTAATTACATATTATTTAACCCAGAAGACTGGATGTGATCAAGTATTACAGTCAAGTATGATTCAGGGACTGCAGTGAGATCAGTGACATTAGATATAACTTGAAGTTTGTTCAGGTAACTGGTCACTGATATATAAACACTGAGGCCCATGGAATACATCTTGATTAAATAATAAATGTATCAAATCAGTCATCAGATTTGTTGGGGTTTAATTTAGTTAATTGATTCAGAGGATTGAATAGCTCATCATTAAAGTAAAGTATGGTTCTGAGACTGCAGTGGGTTCAGTGACATTGGTCGCAGTGACTTGTAGCTGTTTTAGGCTACTGTTCACTGATTTGCCACTGAGGCCTCATGAACTCATCTTCAGCTTTAAATGATGATACTAACATCAACCTCTGTTGGTATAGTCAGCTGTAATCTCCTTAGTATAATGCTACTGGAGAAATATAATCAGCTGACAAATTTAGTTTCTATTGGTATTGTTTATCTGCAGGCATAGGTCTCCTCAGGCTTGATACTGGGCCTGAGAGTAATTTACCTCCTGCAGAGTTTAACATGGTTATACCCTGATATTTAGTAGGGCTACCGATGAATCGATGACAATAGTCTGTCCCTACAAGGAGACCGAAGTCAGTGAGGTGATCAGACTTAATATTATCTGCCAATTTTATTCCTCTATTTCTCAGGAATTTGGCTGTTGCTCTCAGACCTTGAACTTGTAGGTCTACTGGTATTTTGTCCACCACAATGGCTTGTACTCGACAGACGTACCTGCCTAAACGTACTGATGGTTGTACCACCTGGTAGACTTGAGGTCCTGCATCTGTTACAAACCCTGAGATGTTGAATGACATCTGGGCTACAGGCCTTAATTGTAATTCATCTGCCAACCTTTTAGTGATGTATGTTCTCTGGGATCCTTGGTCAAACAACCCTCGGGTATGGACCTTGGCCCTCTTATTCAGGATGGTAATTTGAGCAGTAGGCAAAGTCGTATTACCTTTAGACTTTGCCGATTGGACACTCTTTGTTTGTTGCACCTTGCAGTACTGTACTGAGGTGGGAATGCTATCTTCCACCTTGGGGTTTGGAGACGTTGTTTTGGTGTCTCTGCACAATGCTGCATGGTGTTGACCTTTGTTACACCTATTGCAGGTGTGTAATTGGGTATCACAGTCCTTGATGTTATGTTTCCTGAGGCACCTCGTGCAATGTTGCAAATCTTCGAGTCGCTCAACACGGGCGTCACTATCAGGAAAATTAGAGCAGTGGTACATTGAATGTTTCTCATTGCAGAACAAACATGTTCCATAGCTTCCTGTACCCTTTGGTGTCACGTTCTTGGGTGACACAGTAACTATAGGCTTGGAGGGTCCCACTGCATATACGCCCACACTGCTACTGTTCCACTTTGGTGTTGAATTATATTGTCTAGATTGATTTGGAGTACCTTTGGTACTCTGTAATTTACTATTATTGGTTTCTGAGGGTTTACTTGGTGGTTTTAATTTGTCATGTGTTCGTAATTGATGAACTACTGACTTTAAACCTTCAGATATTTCATTCATGGATAAGATGCTTTTATTGTAATGAGCACTTATTTGTCTCAATATGTCCCTAGGTATTTTCTCCTGGACAATTATTTTCAAGACCCACTCAGCCCCGTTTGTATCTGCTGTCAGGCTGAGGGCATTGATCAATGATTCTACCTCCAGCTTGAAGACTTGGAGTGAATCAGCTGAAGCCTCCGGTGGGGGTAAATGCAACAGCTCATGAACTAAATGTGATGTTCTTACTTCTGGATCAGCATAATTATCCTTGAGGAGTTTTACTGCCAGATCATAGCCGTCATTAGTTAATCTCAGATGGGATACTACTGTTTTAGCCTCACCTGATAATTGGCCTTGCAAATAAGAGAATTTACTACTCTTTGGTAAAGATTGTTTTGAGTCTACAAGGTCAACGAATTTGTTCCAAAATTCATCCCAATCTTCCTCATCTTTTCCTGAGAAAGTGGGTAAATTAATTGGAGGGAGTCGAGCTTCTGCTTGACTCGTATTAGATGCAACTGTTGTTGTTGTTGCTGTTGCCTTGTTCTGGGCAATTAATTTGACATAAGGCTGTAACGTGGCCTGAGTGTGATCTTCATAATTCGCAAGATCAACCATAATGTCGTCTATTTCTGTTTCTGATAAATTGGTGTTGGCAAGTTCAGCCACATATGTAGCTATTTGGCATTTGATTTGCTCAAATTTACCTGCAGCTGCTTGATAATAGCTTTCCAGGTCAGCATAATCAACTGTTGATTGTTGTGACAAATCTTCACATTTCTTGATCTGTCTTGTTAAGTGGCCTTTAAGACCTGCAAGGGTTCTTTTCATTCTCCCTGCATTATCCATACTGGCTAGTTGGTGAAGCCTTGTGGGGCTTGTACTTGGGCTGCTCATAATACTGAACAAGCTCTAATGGTAGCCTAGGGTAAATTCTGAACTCACTAGGCAATAATCCTACCTCTACTAGAGGTTAGCACTTAAAATTAATACACATTATATATACACAATCATACACACTAATGATTTGAGTGATAAACCAGTGTCACTGGAAGTACCTTTAGGATAGCTCTTCTATATCACCCTAGGATGGTAGAGACACTAATTAATCACTCAAAGGTGTAATGATCATAAGTAAATTATTATATATACAACTCAACTCGAGTTGATAAAAATTACACCCAAAATAGGGTCTGGACCATTCATTAATGGTGTTAGGTTAATCAATATAGTACAACTGACTATGGTAATAATGGGACTAGGATGAACGATAATAGTTCAACTAGTCATATCCTACCCTGTTGTGGGTTGGCAATTAGTAAATATACTGTGATCACTAGTGCAATATATATTAAATGATTCTCTATTTTGGAGAAATAATATACACAATTATTGATAATAGCCTCTTAATTAGCCTCTATGAAACTTCTAATATTATCTAGAAGTATTAAATATTATTAGTGACCTCGCGAAATAAACTCCACAAAATTCGTAGATAATCTCTCGCGAAATGTAACACCACGAAATCCGTGAACAATCTTGCGACACAGTCACTAATTTGGCTGGCTTCTATATTAGCGCTGTCATTTCACAGAACAACACGCCACCAAATCTGTGGGTGTGCATGAAACCGCTGACGAAGCTGATCTGGGCTGAGGGAGGCTCCTGAGCTCCCACGAGGCTTCGCCGCTGTCTTTGACTGGCTTTGTTTAAATCACACTGCACTAGTATATTTAATGAATCCACTGGTTAACTGGTTTATCCGGTACTAAGATGACCAAATGTGGGTTCAAAGGATCAAATAATCCGTCATCCGGTTCGAAGGACCAAATAATGTGGGAACCGACCTGTGAGATTTATATTTATTTAATTTATATGAATTTATATTTATTTAATTTATATGAATTTATATTTACGTTAATTTATATACTTCGATAGCAATTTGTATAATGATAAGTGGACTGTATTTCTGCAATAATCTCTTAATCTCACAAATCGATCCTCTACACATTAGGGGGGGGGTTATTAAATTATATATATGCAGCCAATCAAACTACAGTATTAACTACACACATTGATGAGGTTCCTTATCTTATAGTACAGCAGGCTAGTCCACCAGGTATAACTAGGGTGTAGACACCAAATTATCCTCTTTGAGGTAGCTTCCATATCACCCAGTAACTGGTGCACAAATCTTGCTTCCTCGTCTTGACCTGTCAAAAGTGCGCTAGCTGTGAAGCCAGAATCCTATATATGACAAGTATTTCAGAGAAAACTGTACATGGAACATGAAGACCTGGCTTAATTACCTTTAGTATGAGGCGATTTCGCGTTCTAACCGGCTAACCCTATATAATGACATTAATGGCCACTAATGATAGATAATGGGTTTCGGAAAGAACACTTAACTTGATATGTAGACAGCGTGTTGAAAAATGGTACACCTTTGGTTTCCATAACACTACGTCCAAGTAAATTTAACAGGAGCCGAATTTGCTCCCGTGTGAGCCTCTGGTCTCAATATAAACAACAATGGCTGCCCCTTCCTCCTCACTCTGACGCCTGGCTTACATTGTCCACATTTCAGAAAGTGATAGAAGGGTCACATTTACTCTACTTTAATATTGATAATTAAGTTAATTTATATGAGATGTTTTATGATGGTAAAGTCCAAAGACTAATGTATTTAAGAATAATTCCCAGCAAAATAGCTGGTGAATTATAATAGTATGTGGTGATGATATCCCGTTTTCTTTAGACGGTAATTCCACTACAAGTTACGTTTTCTATGGGTAACTTGTTTATACAACACAGCTATTATCTGTATAATTATTAAATGGTGTCGGATTTTCCGACATCATCAACAATCCAAGCACCTACTATACAATAACAAAATGCACACAAATAGTAATCACTATTGCGGAGATAATAGAATCCATCTTCAACTAAGTCTATAGGGTTTAACCACTTAACAGGCCACTCCACAAATGTTTGTAGTCTAACTCCTGCACATTTAATACTTTCTATGCTGTAAAACTTCCTGGCGCACAAAGGATCCATCGTGTGAGGGCAGCACTAACTATTAGAGTAGGATAAGCAAATATATATATCCCTAAAAATAAGTATCGTACATCCCTACATATTTAACAGTTTCCCCATTTATAATAGACAGTGATTTCCTCTGAGTACCTCTCTATTAAAAATCTGTAAAGTTTCATAATTAAATAAAGCTCTTTTATATAAACACTTAATAAACTACCTTCATCATTTCTTAACGGCATTAGAAAAATCAATCTCACTAGAAGTATACTATTACGTCATTATTCATAGCTGCCATACATAATGATAGATATATATATAATTTAGTAGAAAACTCTTATTTAATCTAATTTTTAAAATATACTTAAAACATCTATATCTTAAATGAAATATACTATTAGTAATTATGCCATATATAATAAAATTTAAGGGTCTCAAAAATCTTTTATTAATATATTCAAAATGGGTGGCAACTTTCGCAATCCCCCCCCCCCCCCCCCCGATATAGGAGTGCGGACCTCACATTAGGGCTATTATTATGACTATCTGGATCGTATCTACTACCTTACGAGGAAGAAAATTCACCATGGGTACTATTGTGAAAACTTGTCAGGGTTATTTAACCGACGAATCGTTTTGTAATAATGAAACCTGCATTGTGTAAGGAGTGAACTGAATATCGTGTATTCCCCGAGGAATGGCCCTAGGCTTAGCCAAGAAATATCCTCATGCTGACGCTTATAATGTTCGCCAACCCTTGTACAATCTTGAGAGATGTATCCCTGAAGATCGTCCAGTACCAGGAACAATTCATATCTCTAAAGGAGAAAATCTTCCATGTATTGTTGCTATAGCCACTCAATATGGCATTGGATTACCTATAGAAAGTAATAACATTGCTCAGGGAATTATAGAAAAATCTAAAGACTCAAACATGCTCACTGGATTAAATGAAGATACATCCATTAATCGCCTCGTCTACTTCAAGAATGGTATGAAAGATTTACTTAACTTTATTAAGAAGTCTCCTCAAATTATGAGAGTTATAATACCAACAGGAATTGGGCATACCTGCGTTCAAAGAGATGAAGTTTAGGAAAACACTTATCTTCCTGATATTGAAGATATGTATAAACAGTTAAACCCCTATGGAGTGGAAGTTAAATTATTGTTTACCGAGGAGATTATACAGAGGAAGAGCAAATAACACTCGGCATCCCTTTGTGTGTGTGCAATATTTCTCCACGCATCCTAAAGGCTGGCCGTTTTTCTGGTTTTATAGTAAATCGTCAGTTGTATCCTCTGATTTTTGTCTGTAGGGATAACGTTTCTATTAACAATATCTTTCAGGACCCTTTCCTCCGTTTTATGAGCTGTGGAAAAGAAGTTCCTGTAAAATAGTCTAATAGGGGGTATAGGTGTTGTGTTAGTTGTCTCTTCAGAGGTTGCATGGCTTTTCACTTTCCTTCTTATGATGTCTTCGACGAAACCATTGGAGAAGCCGTTATTGACTAGGACCTGCCTTACCCTACAGAGTTCTTCGTCGACTTGCTTCCATTCTGAGCTGCGGCTGAGAGCACGGTCGACATATGCGTTAACAACACTCCTCTTGTACCTGTCTGGGCAGTCGCTGTTGGCACTTAGGCACATTCCTATGTTTGTTTCCTTAGTGTAGACTGCAGTGTGGAAACCTCCGCCCTTTTCCATGACTGTTACATCTAGAAAGGGCAGCTTCCCATCCTTTTCCATCTCGTAAGTGAAACGCAGCACGGAACTCTGCTCAAATGCCTCCTTCAGCTCCTGCAGATGTCTGACATCAGGTACCTGTGTAAAAATGTCGTCAACATACCTGCAGTATATGGCCGGTTTCAAGTTCATGTCGACTAAGACTTTTTGCTCGATGGTACCCATGTAGAAGTTTGCAAACAGGACACCTAGGGGAGAACCCATGGCGACCCCATCTACTTGCTTATACATGTGCCCATCCGGGCTCAAGAAGGGTGCCTCTTTAGTACAAGCTTGGAGTAGTTTCCTCAGAATATTTTCTGGTATGTCAAGAGGAGTACAGGCTGGATCACGATACACTCTGTTGGCTATCATTCCGATTGTCTCGTCCACAGGTACGTTGGTAAACAGCGATTCTACGTCCAACGAGGCTCTTATCCCTGTGGCCCTTGTGCCCCGCAGTAAGTCAACAAATTCCTTTGGAGACTTCAGGCTGAAGGCGCAAGGAACATAAGGCGTCAGCAGGCCGTTGAGTCGCTTCGCTAGTCTGTACGTGGGTGTGGGTATCTGGCTAATGATTGGCCGAAGTGGGTTTCCAGGCTTGTGTGTCTTGACATTTCCATACGCATATCCAGGTTTATATTCCCAATGATCTTTGGCAGGTGGAGTTCGGATTTCTTGGCGTTCACAGTTTCGATCAGTTTGTTGACCTTTGCTTTTAATTCGCCTGTAGTGTCCTTCGTTACCCTTTGGAACTTAGTTTGGTCAGAGAGTATGAGGTTCATTTTCGCCAGATATTCGTCTTTTTTAAGAATGACATATATTGGCGACTTGTCACCTCTCCTGACAACTATCTCCTTGTTCTCACGAAGGCTTTTAGCTGCCGCTTTAAGCTCGGGGGACAGTATGGTGCTTCTGTAATTGCCTCGATTCTTTCCTCCTTCTGCAATAAGTTCTGCTTGTAAGGTATCTTTGGTAGTGACCTTCTTTTGTGTCTCGAGGTCGAATATGTCGTCCAACAGAATTTCCAACTCTACTTTCCGGGCCATCTCACTCGGTCTGGACATAACATGACAGTTTATGCCCAGATTTAGGAGAGTGACTTGGTCCTCAGTGAGGTTAATTCCTGCAAGGTTCAGGAAGCTATCTCTTGGTCGTGGAATTGCCATAGGTCCTCCATATAATGTTGTTAGTTTCTTGATAATCCTTGTTTCAGTGCTGAGGTGATGTTGGTCTGTGAGGATGTCGAGGTGTTGTTCAATGCGGGTACGGATACTTTCGTCGATGTTGCTATTTCTCCACTCGTTTGTAGCATGAAGTAGTTGCGTTTTGTTGTCTTTGATTTCATTCTCTGCCTTGTATATCTGATCACGAATCAGATCCTGGCGATATTTTATCGTGAAGGCTTGATTCCTTGCTGCTGGGTCGTGCGCTTTAATATTAGTATATTTTGGTAGCAGTCTTTCCTGTAGACATATATTATTAAATATGACCGAAAAAGTAAGATTAATAATTCTAACACGAATTTTCTCAATCTTTCGTACATTTCTTTTCACTGTTGGAGGTAAATCAAAAATCAATTCTCCAAAATTCATTTTTATTTCTAGTCTGACGCGACACGGGCGCGTTTCGTAAAACTTATTACATTTTCAAAGACTTTAGTTCACAAATACACAACTGATTAGAACTTACGTATCTCCGATTTTATATCTACATTTGAGTGAGGTGGGAGGGGTGATGTGGCATTAACACAAGACAGAACAAGAGGGGATATTAATAGGGTATTAAAAGTATCAACACAAGACAGAACACAAACAATGGGTATTGAATAGAAGTGTTTGTAGAAAGCCTATTGGTCCATATTTCTTGATGCTTCTGTATTGGAGCGGAGTCTTGAGGTGGGTATGTCATGTTCACAGAAAATGGTACCATCCGTTTTCTATGTGTGGCGGAGCAGACGCCAGGGAGAGGAAGGTAAACAAGAGAGCGCACAGGACGCCAGCCAAGCTTGGTAGCTACTAGTCATGTAATCATATTAAGTATTAAAGTCAGTAACCAAGTCATGACTTTACATCAACCCTACAACCAAGACTTCCTCAGTAACACACAAACACCACATTGGCGACGAGGACGAACTGTGAACGCAGGTATTTGTTCAGTTTCAAACACAAGGGAGAAGCATGCTGCCTAGAGGAGGAAGAGAAGCTGTGAGCGCCATACCCGATGCTGTATGCTAACCGATGCTGTGTGCTAACCAATGCTGTGTGCTAAACGATGCTGTGTGCTAAACGATGCTGTGTGCTAACCGATGCTGTGTGCTACCCAAGCTGTGTGCTACCCAAGCTGTGCTGAAGAAACTGTACTGAGGAATCTGCCGACGTTGTGTACGAAACGACGCTTTGATGTGTACAAAACCTGATGTTTTGGTTACGAAACGACGCTTCGTGCTACAAAATTCATCACACTGAGCTGACTGCTGTACCGACTGCTGTACCAACTGCTGCACCAACTGCTGCACCAACTGCTGCACCAACTGCTGTACCAACTGCTGTACCAACTGCTGCTGTACCAACAACTGCTGTGCCAACTGCTGTGCTGCTGCTGTGAGTAGGAACAACACATGTACACAAGGGCTAGGTAAGAAGTCAGTTGCTGCTATATTGTGCACTGTTGTGAACTTTTGCATTAAAATGCTTGTGTGCTTTGCAAAATTAAAGTAATTACAGTGAATTCTTGACTAACATATACAGTGCAGTAAGTGTTTAATATTCTGAGGAACATTTAAGTGATAAGTTACATTTATTCAGTAAAAATGGCAAATATACCTCAGTTTCCTGCATTTGATCCTGACTGTGACCAGACAAACCTGTCACAGAGGTGGGTCAAATGGCTTAAAAAGTTTGAAAATTTGTTGATAGTTTCTGACATCAAAAGTGCTGAAAGAAAGCGTGCCTTTCTACTTCATTATGCAGGTGATAGAGTTTGTGACATCTTTGACACACTGAAAGACACTGGTGGTGCCAAAGATTATGACACTGCCAAAGCCAAACTAACAGAGCATTTCAAACCAAGGCAAAATACTGATATGGAAATTATGCATTTCAGGAGAGCAAAACAACTCTCTAATGAAACTGTGGATCAATACCACACACGTCTGCAGGGTTTAGCAGCCCATTGTGAGTTTGCTGATGTTGACAAAGAAATCAAACAGCAAATAATTGAATCATGCACATCTACACGTCTTCGTCGAAGAGCTCTAGAACTTGTTGATGATGACAGTTCTCTTACCAAGATACTGGATATGGCTCGTCGAATGGAAGATGCTGCACGTGATGCTCGTGTCATGGAGTGCAGTGCCAATAACGGTTCTGCCACTGTTACTAACAGTGATGAGGTACGTAAGGTTCAGGGAGGACACCGTGATCAAAGAAGATATCATGGCAAACCTAACAGTAAATTTAGCCGAGAACCACGTCACAACTGGGGTCAAGGAACAAGGCTCAAGCAGTCACAACGACCCACATCAGAGGGTGTCAACAATAAATGTTACAATTGTGGAGGAGACTACCCACACCAAGATAATGTTTGTCCTGCTCAAGGTAAGAAGTGCTATGAGTGTGGAAAACTAGGTCATTTTGGTGCTATGTGTCGTTCAGCACTAAAGAAACCACAGTCAATGAATAAAAGCACTGTTCGAGGATCAGGTCATAGGGGTCGAGGTGGTAAACACAATATTGCACCTCAAATCAAGAATGTTAATAATGTGCAAGACAACATTTCATTACAACCAGTCTCAGATGACAGTGAATGTGATTATACTTATGGAGTACAAGCAATCACAGAATGGAATGATCTTCCAAACAACCCAGAGACATGTGTATACATTGCTGGTATTTGTCTCAAGGTTCTCATTGACACTGGATCAAACATTGACACCATTGCTGAGTGCCACTATGAGAAATTTAAAAAACAGTTCCCAAAGCTTGAAAACTATAATGGCAAAGCCTATGCTTCAAAGGTAGCCTTGCCAGTGATTGGAACTTTCACTGCAGAGATTAAGTCAAAGAATGCAATGCTCATTGCTACATTCCATGTTGTTAGGAATGCAAAGGAGTCTTTACTCAGTTACAAGACTTCAACCAAATTGGGGCTACTTCAGCTTTCTAATGCTGTAGCAGTGGAATCTGCAAACAATGTTGATGGTATTGTTGCTGAATTCTCTGATCGATTTAAATCCATAGGTTGTTATACTGATAGCAAAGTACATCTGCATATCAACCCAGATGTAATTCCAGTTGCCCAACCACATCGCCGACAACCATTCCATACTCGCAAGAAAGTCGATGCCGAACTGGATAGGCTGATAGAACTAGATATCATTGAACCAGTAACAGGCCCAACACCATGGGTAAGCCCAATTGTCACTCCACCAAAGCCGAAGAATCCAGATGAGATACGCATTTGTGTGGACATGCGTGTTCCCAACAAGGCAATAATGCGTGAACGCCATCCTACACCCACTGTAGATGATATGATCTACCGCTTGAATGGTGCAACTGTATTCAGCAAGTTAGATTTAAACAAGGGCTATCATCAGCTTGAACTTGATGATGAGAGTCGCTTCATCACAACGTTTACGACACATCGAGGTCTGTATAGGTACAAGCGCCTGAGTTTTGGTATCAACAGTGCTGCCGAGGTATTCCAGCACATCATCAGCCAGGTATTGCAAGACATACCTAATGCTGACAACATGTCTGATGACATCATTGTTTATGGCCGTACCCAAGCTGAACACGACAAAGCTCTTCGTGCAACATTGCAACGCTTACGAGAAAAGAATTTGACGCTAAGCCGAGCAAAGTGTGAGTTCAATCAACATAAAATTGAATTCTTTGGACATGTACTTAGTGACAAAGGTCTGTCTCCAGATCCTAAGAAAGTTGCAGATATCAAGAACGCTGCACCTCCTTCAACGTCCACTGAAGTACATAGTTTTCTGGGAATGGCAAACTACTGTTCTCGCTTCATTCCAGATTTTGCTACCATTACAAAGCCTCTACGTGAGCTCCTGAAGAAAAACGCATCATGGTACTGGAGCGATATCGAGCAAAATGCATTTGATGCTGTGAAAGATGCACTAGTAGAGAATGCGACTGCTGCATACTTTGATCCATCAATGAACACTGAGTTAACAGTGGATGCTAGTCCTGTTGGTTTAGGTGCTGTTTTAGCCCAACACAAACCTGGTCAACCAGATTCCAGAGTAGTAATTGCCTACGCCAGCCGTTCTCTCACAGATGTTGAGCAACGATACAGTCAGACAGAGAAGGAAGCTCTTGCTCTTGTATGGGGCTGTGAACACTTCAATGTGTATCTGCTTGGTGCACCCTTCACCACGATAGTCACTGACCACAAACCGTTGGAGACCATCTTCAATAATCCAAAGTCCAAACCACCAGCTCGCATTGAGAGATGGGCTCTTCGTCTGCAACCATACAACTTTACGGTGAAATACAAGCCGGGTGCAGGCAATCCCGCTGATTACATCAGTCGACATCCTGCAAACAGTTTCACCATCACCAAGCATCAGCAAGTTGCCGAGGAATATGTACACTCTGTAACCTGTGATGCAGTCCCTAAGGCTCTTACTCTTGATGAAATCCGTACTGCAACCCTAGAGGACCCAACTCTGCAAGCAACAGTGGATGCATTGACTAAGAAAAACTTTCCATGCATCCCACCCTCAGGAGTTGACCAAGATGCATTCAAAGCACTTGAACGCATCCAGACAGAATTAAGTGTTACGCAACAACGCGACACTGTGCTGCGAGGTACTCGTATCGTGATTCCAGCTGTTCTCCAGCAACGTGCTCTGAAGCTTGCACATCAAGGACACCAAGGTCTTGTTAGGACGAAACAGCTGCTACAAGAAAAGGTGTGGTTTCCTGGCATTGATCGTCAAGCAAAGGATATGCATGATGCCTGTGTCCCTTGCCAAGCTGCAGTGGATACTTCAAGACCAACACCTCTATAACCTTCACCACTATCTGCTGCACCATGGACGGAAGTATCGATGGACTTCTGCGGACCACTACCGACTGGAGAGTACTTGATGGTAGTCATTGATGACCACTCACGTTATCCAGAAGTAGAAATCATCAATTCCACATCTGCAAAGGCCGTCATCCCGAAACTCGACAAGATCTTTTCAAACTTTGGCATTCCTGAAGTTGTCAAGACGGACAATGGACCGCCATTCAATGGACAAGACTTCGTCAACTTTTCTGAGCATATTGGATTCAAACACCGCCGTGTGATGCCACTACATCCTCAAGCAAATGGAGAAGTTGAGAGATTCATGCAACCTCTCATGAAAGCGGTACGCTGTGCTCATGCCGAAGGACGATCCTGGAAACAAGCTATGTATGCTTTTCTCAGGAACTACCGTGCAACACCGCATGGAACACTGGGCAAGTCGCCTGGCGAACTTTTATTTGGACGTCCTATGAGAATCGCACTACCCGTCATGCCAGCCGAGGTAACGGATAAACGTCTCGCTCAGAAGGATGCACTAGCCAAGGGCAAAATGAAAATTGTTCATGATCAACGTGCAAAGGAACAGTTCATAAAGGTTGGAGACACTGTTCTCGTTAAAAAGAAAAAAGAGGGAAAGTTAGATATGCCGTATGATACAAAACCATATAAAGTGATTAGTGTAAAAGGAACTATGGTAACAGCTAGTAATAGAGATCATAGTATAACACGTAATATGGCTTATTTCAAAGTGATTCCAACTAGTGTAGAAAATGATGAAGTGCAAAGTCGTGCAAAAGAAAAAGAAAAAAATAGTTATAACCCGACAAACAATTCATCAAGGGATGTTATTGCATTTAAGGACTCTCGTCCTAAACGTCATGTTAAACGCCCTACACGATTTGATGATTAATTGTGTTCCTATGTAATGAAAAGTATTTACTTATTATGCTAAACTAAATTTAATATTGTTTGAATAATGCAGATATCTCATTCAATATTTTGTAACTTTGTATTACAGTTTCTTTCATGTTTGTTTAACATTGCATATGTATTTTTAAAATTGAAATCCTTTGTGGAAAAGATTAAGTTGTTTAAATTCTTTGTGTGCTTAATTAATGTTAAATGTATGCAGTATCTCTTGATATGGTAATAACTTACTTTGTGTCAATAACTTTGCTTTGTGCTACAAGCATGGTAGACATCCTGTATTCATTCTTTTTAAAGAAAAGGAGGGATGTCATGTTCACAGAAAATGGTACCATCCGTTTTCTATGTGTGGCGGAGCAGACGCCAGGGAGAGGAAGGTAAACAAGAGAGCGTACAGGACGCCAGCCAAGCTTGGTAGCTACTAGTCATGTAATCATATTAAGTATTAAAGTCAGTAACCAAGTCATGACTTTACATCAACCCTACAACCAAGACTTCCTCAGTAACACACAAACACCACAGGGTAGAATATAGTTGTGCAATAATTGGCTGTTGATTGCTGGTGTTGACTTCTTGATGTGTAGTGCCTTGCAAACGTCAAGCCGCCTGCTATCGCTGTATCTATCGATGATTTCTGTGTTGTTTACTAGGATTTCTCTGGCGATGGTTTGGTTGTGGGAAGAGATTATATGTTCCTTAATGGAGCCCTGTTGCTTATGCATCGTTAAACGCCTAGAAAGAGATGTTGTTGTCTTGCCTATATACTGGGTTTTTTGGAGCTTACAGTCCCCAAGTGGGCATTTGAAGGCATAGACGACGTTAGTCTCTTTTAAAGCGTTCTGTTTTGTGTCTGTGAATTTTGGAGAATTGATTTTTGATTTACCTCCAACAGTGAAGCGTAATGTACGAAAGATTGAGAAAATTCGTGTTAGAATTATTAATCTTACTTTTTCGGTCATATTTAATAATATATATATATATATATATATATATATATATATATATATATATATATATATATATATATATATTGTGACGGTAACGCGTTGGTGTTCGGCTGTTTAAGGTGTCCCTGGCTGCAACGTTTTGCGCTCTGGCAAACCTTGCTGGTGTTGTTGTCGTTGTTGGACATTTCTTCCATAGTAGTTTTATATAATTTCAACGACGTAATTGTGGAGGGAAGAGCAGGCTCAATCTCTTGAAGGAGATTATCGTCACAACTCTCCCCCGAAGCCTGCGGTTCTGGAAGAAGTACATCGTTATGTGGTGGAGTATGAGATGGAGTTGCTTCTACTTCATAAACTCTGGAGAGATCACGGGCTAAGATGTTGTCAGACTCTTGGTATAGCGTGTCTCCAGGTTGAATTTCTGCAGGTAGCAAGCCCATAGTAGAAGACGTTGAGATGGGAAGTGGGCGTGCTGCAGGAGGTGTAGGGTGGTGTGGTCCGTATTGATGGTGGACCGAGCACTTTTCAGGTGTGGAGTGAAGTGCTGAAGCTTCAGGATGAGGAAGAGTAGCTCCTTGCCAATTGTTCCGTAGTTCCTTGTAGCAGTAGTCGCTGACAGGTGTACTCTTCTCGCCTCGTTGCTGCATCACAACACCACCAACGTCGGTACCATTGGCGTCGACATGGAGGATGAAGGGCTTATCTGACGAGGTGAGAGTGGAATTAGAAGAGTACACCTGTCAGCGACTCCCGGACAGGCCCCCATATAACTTGTGACGGTAACGCGTTGGTGTTCGGCTGTTTAAGGCTAGGGGTATGGCCTCGTCACATAGTTATTAAAAAAAATAGAAAAAACTGGAACTTCGTCTGTGGTAAGGTAAGGAGAAGACACAAAACACAAGTAAATTTTAACAATGAAATTTTAATTACGTTAAATAAATCAAAACATGAAAAAATGGACAAACAAATTTGTATAATAAAATCAATCAATCAAAATAATAAGAATAATTAAATGACACAATGAAAAGTTACGTTAAGACAAAATAACAAGAAGTGCAATACAAAAATAAAGGAAGGTGCTGGAATATTGGCTTTAAGCTACCACCTCTCTCAGTATACGCTAACGTCTAGCCGGGAGGAGTGGTAACCGCGGAAGCACAGAATATTCTGAGGTCTGAGGTCGTGGCAACCCCAGACATCAAGTAGTATGGGGGGGCGAGTGCAGTTGCAGCCAGACCGGCGACCAATCAGCGGAGCCGGTAGCGATCAACAGGTAGTTTGGCGGTTTGAGTCTGAACAGGTGTCCCTGGCTGCAACGTTTTGCGCTCTGGCAAACCTTGCTGGTGTTGTTGTCGTTGTTGGACATTTCTTCCATAGTAGTTTTATATAATTTCAACGACGTAATTGTGGAGGGAAGAGCAGGCTCAATCTCTTGAAGGAGATTATCGTCACAATATATATATATGTTGTACCTAGTAGCCAGAACGCACTTCTCAGCCTACTATGCAAGGTCCGATTTGCCTAATCAGCCAAGTTTTCATGAATAAATTGTTTTTCGACTACCTAACCTAACCTAATTTAAATTTTTCGGCTACCTAACCTAACCTAACCTATAAAGATAGGTTAGGTTAGGTTAGGTAGGGTTGTCGGAAAATCCGACACCATTTAATAATAATCATACAGATAATAACTGTATTACCAACAAGTTACCCATAGAAAACGTAACTTGTAGTGGAATTACCGTCTATAGAAAACGGGATATCATCACCACATACTATTATAATTCACCACCTATTATGGTGGGAATTATTCTTAAATACATTAGTCTTTGGACTTTACCATCATAAAAACATCTCATATAAATTAACTTAATTATCAATATTAAAGTAGAGTAAATGTGACCCTTCTATCATGTTCTGAAATCTGGACAATGTAAGCCAGGCGTCAGAGGGAGGAGGAGGGCAGCCATTGTTTATACTAGACCAGAGGCTCACACGGGAGCAAATTCGGCTCCTGTTAAATTTACTTGGACGTAGTGTTATGGAAACTAAAAGTGTACCATTATCAACACGCTGTCTACAAATTCAAGTTAAGTGTCTATCCGAAACCCATTATCTATCATTAGTGGCCATTAATGTCATTGGGTAGGGTTATCCGGTTAGATCACATGGAAGCCTCAAACTAAAGGTAATTAAGCCAGGTCCTCATGTTCCATGTACTGTTTTCTCTGATATACTTGTCATATATAGGATTCTGGCTTCACAGCTAGCGCACTTTTGACAGGTCAAGACGAGGAAGGATTTGTGCACCAGTTACTGGGTGATATGGAAGCTACCTCAAAGAGGATAATTTGGTGTCTACACCCTAGTTATACCTGGTGGACTAACCTGCTGTACTATAAGATAAGGAACCTCTTCAATGTTTAATAGTATGTAGTCTATTACTGTAGTTTGGTTGGCTGCATATATATTAATATAAACCCCCCTAATGTGTAGAGGATCGATTTGTGAGATTATGAGATTATTGCAGAAATACAGTCCACTTATCATTATACAAATTGCTATCGAAGTATACAAATTAACGTAAATATAAATTCATATAAATTAAATAAATATAAATCTCACAGGTCGGTTCCCACATTATTTGGTCATCTTCGAACCGGATGACGGATTATTTGATCCTTTGAACCCACATTTGGTCATCTTAGTACCGGATGAACCAGTTAACCAAACCAGTGGATTCATTAAATATACTAGTGCAGTGTTATTTAAACAAAGCCAGTCAAGACAGCGGCGTTGCCTCGTGGGAGCTCAGGAGCCTCCCTCAGCCCAGATCAGCCTTAGTCAGCGGTTTCATGCACACCCACAGAAATTTGGTGGCGTGTTATTTCGTGAAATGACAGCGCTAATATAGAATCCAGCCAAATTAGTGACTGTGTCTTCGCGAGATTGTTCACGGATTTCGTGGTGTTACATTTCGCGAGAGATTATCCACGAATTTTGTGGACTTTTATTTCGCGAGGTCACTAATAACATTTAATACTTCTAGATAATATTAGAAGTTTCATAGAGGCTAATTAAGAGGCTATTAACAATAATTGTGTATATTATTTCTCCAAAATAGAGAATTATTTAATATATATTGCACTAGTGATCACAGTATAATATTTACTAATTGCCAACCCACAACAGGGTAGGATATTACCATTGACTAGTTGAACTATTATCGTTCATCCTAGTCCCATTATTACCATAGTCAGTTGTACTATATTGAATAACCTAACACCATTAATGAATGGTGCAGACCCTATTTTGGGTGTAATTTTTATCAACTCGAGTTGAGTTGTATATATAATAAATTACTTATGATCATTACACCTTTGAGTGATTAATTAGTGTCTCTACCATCCTAGGGTGATATAGAAGAGCTAACCTAAAGGTACTTCCAGTGACACTGGTTTATCACTCAAATCATTAGTGTGGATGATTGTATATATATATAATGTGTATTAATTTTAAGTGCTAACCTCTAGTAGAGGTAGGATTATTGCCTAGTGAGTTCAGAATTTACCCTAGGCTACCATCAGAGCTTGTTCAGTATTATGAGCAGCCCAAGTACAAGCCCCACAAGGCTTTACCAACTAGCCAGTATGGATAATGCAGGGAGAATGAAAAGAACCCTTGCAGGTCTTAAAGGCCACTTAACAAGACAGATCAAGAAATGTGAAGATTTGTCACAACAATCTCAAGTTGATTATGCTGACCTGGAAAGCTATTATCAAGCAGCTGCAGGTAAATTTGAGCAAATCAAATGTCAAATAGCAACATATGTGGCTGAACTTGCCAACACCAATTTATCAGAAACAGAAATAGACGACATTATGGTTGATCTTGCGAATTATGAAGATCACACTCAGGCCACGTTACAGCCTTATGTCAAATTAATTGCCCAGAACAAGGCAACAGCAACAACAACAACAGTTGCATCTAATACGAGTCAAGCAGAAGCTCGACTCCCTCCAATTAATTTACCCACTTTCTCAGGAAAAGATGAGGAAGATTGGGACGAATTTTGGAACAAATTCGTTGACCTTGTAGACTCAAAACAATCTTTACCAAAGAGTAGTAAATTCTCTTATTTGCAAGGCCAATTATCAGGTGAGGCTAAAACAGTAGTATCCCATCTGAGATTAACTAATGACGGCTATGATCTGGCAGTAAAACTCCTCAAGGATAATTATGCTGACCCAGAAGTAAGAACATCACATTTAGTTCATGAGCTGTTGCATTTACCCCCACCGGAGGCTTCAGCTGATTCACTCCAAGTCTTCAAGCTGGAGGTAGAATCATTGATCAATGCCCTCAGCCTGACAGCAGATACAAACGGGGCTGAGTGGGTCTTGAAAATAATTGTCCAGGAGAAAATACCTAGGGACATATTGAGACAAATGAGTGCTCATTACAATAAAAGCATCTTATCCATGAATGAAATATCTGAAGGTTTAAAGTCAGTAGTTCATCAATTACGAACACATGACAAATTAAAACCACCAAGTAAACCCTCAGAAACCAATAATAGTAAACCACAGAGTACCAAAGGTACTCCAAATCAATCTAGACAATATAATTCAACACCAAAGTGGAACAGTGGCAGTGTGGGCGTATATGCAGTGGGACCCTCCAAGCCTATAGTTACTGTGTCACCCAAGAACGTGACACCAAAGGGTACTGGAAGCTATGGAACATGTTTGTTCTGCAATGAGAAACATTCAATGTACCACTGCCCTAATTTTCCTGATAGTGACGCCCGTGTTGAGCGACTCAAAGATTTGCAACATTGCACGAGGTGCCTCAGGAAACATAACATCAACGACTGTGAGACCCAATTACACACCTGTAATAGGTGTAACAAAGGTCAGCACCATGCAGCATTATGCAGAGACACCAAAACAACGTCTCCAAACCCCAAGGTGGAAGATAGCATTCCCACCACAGTACAGTACTGCAAGGTGCAACAAACAAAGAGTGTCCAATCGGCAAAGTCTAAAGGTAATACGACTTTGCCTACTGCCCAAATTACCATCCTGAATAAGAGGGCCAAGGTCCATACCCGTGGGTTGTTTGACCAAGGATCCCAGAGAACATATATCACTAAAAAGCTGGCAGATGAATTACAATTAAGGCCTGTAGCCCAGACGTCATTCAACATCTCAGGGTTTGTAACAGATGCAGGACCTCAAGTCTACCAGGTGGTACAACCATCAGTACGTTTAGGCAGGTACGTCTGTCGAGTACAAGCCATTGTGGTGGACAAAATACCAGTAGACCTACAAGTTCAAGGTCTGAAAGCAACAGCCAAATTCCTGAGAAATAGAGGAATAAAATTGGCAGATAATATTAAGTCTGATCACCTCACCGACTTCGGTCTCCTTGTAGGGACAGACTATTGTCATCGATTCATCGGTAGCCCTACTAAATATCAGGGTATAACCATGTTAAACTCTGCAGGAGGTAAATTACTCTCAGGCCCAGTATCAAGCCTGAGGAGACCTATGCCTGCAGATAAACAATACCAGTAGAAACCTAAATTTGTCAGCTGATTATATTTCTCCAGTAGCATTATACTAAGGAGATTACAGCTGACTATACCAACAGAGCTTGATGTTAGTATCATCATTTGAAGCTGAAGATGAGTTCATGAGGCCTCAGTGGCAAATCAGTGAACAGTAGCCTAAAACAGCTACAAGTCACTGCGACCAATGTCACTGAACCCACTGCAGTCTCAGAACTATACTTTACTTTAATGGTGAGCTATTCAATCTTCTGAATCAATTAACTAAATTAAAACCCCAATAAATCTGATGACTGATTTGATACATTTATTATTTAATCAAGATGTATTCCATGGGCCTCAGTGTTTATATATCAGTGACCAGTTACCTGAAGAAACTTCAAGTTATATCTAAGGTCACTGATCTCACTGCAGTCCCTGAATCATACTTGACTGTAGTACTTGATCACATCCAGTCTTCTGGGTTAAATAATATGTAATTAGGCTTGAATATTAGCCTTTCAAGAGTTGACAGGGAAATGAAATCGCATTAGACTTCTAACCCCTGCAACTCTAGTACGGGACATCCGTCCTGCACGAACAGACGCACAAATGTGTGATTACTAACTACTAACATCAAATTAATCTAATAATTCGAAGGAGGAGTATCGGTGTTCGTCTGTTCTAAAGAGGACTTCGACCCGTGAGCAGCCCCCTGGGGAATTATGTCGGAAAATCCGACACCATTTAATAATAATCATACAGATAATAACTGTATTACCAACAAGTTACCCATAGAAAACGTAACTTGTAGTGGAATTACCGTCTATAGAAAACGGGATATCATCACCACATACTATTATAATTCACCACCTATTATGGTGG